>NW_020701793.1:0-1348 GCF_002925995.2 Terrapene triunguis | reverse complement strand
GGGGTGCAGCAGGGGGTTGGGGTTCAGGCAGGGGGCTCAGGGCAGGGAGTTGGGTGCAGAACGGGTGTGGGATGCAGCAGGGGGCTCAGGGCAGGAGGTTGGGGGGCGGGGTGCAGGAAGGCTTCGGGCTCCGGGGTGGCAGCGGCGCACACCAGGGCCAGGGCAGGCTGCCGGCCCCGGCCCCGCTTCAGGAAGTAGCTGGAACCATGTCCCTGCGGCCCCTGGGGGAGGGGGACGCAGGGCTCTGCACGCTGCTTGCCGCGCCTCCAGGTACCTCCCCCGAAGCTCCCATTGGCCGCGGTTCCCCGTTCCCGGCCAATGGGAGCTGCGGTGTGGGGGGGGCGGTGCATGGAAGCCAGGGCAACACACGGACGGAGCCCTCTGCTTCCGCCTCCTCCTCCCCCCCCGCCACAGGGATGTGATGCCAGCCGCTTCAGGGAGCGGCGCAGGGCTCGAGGGGGGCAACCCTGCGGCTGTAGTTTGCCCACTCCTGGCCTGGAGGTAGGCCAGGGGGGTGGGCGCGGGCCGCTTGGCGGGCCGCAGGAAATAGCCCCGCGGGCCGCATGTGGCCCACGGGCCGCGTGTTTGAGACCCCTGCTCTAGGCGCTGTATGCAAGCTCTACACTGTTTCCCCATCAATAATTCCATGTATATTTTCAGGAAGACAGTCCATATTTTTAACATAGTCCAGCCTCACAGAATCAGCATTATCCCTCTTGTTCTTTCTCCAGAGACTTGTAATCACAAAAGATGATTTTTTTAAAATCAGTGAATGGACATAAGCAGGGATTTGATATTTCTAAGTCTTTTTAAAATAACCTCTGCCCCCATTTTTAAATCAAAGATTGTAATCTTATGTTGGTAAAGTGGTAAATTCTGTCACTTTAGAAGTGTGGCTTTGGAGACAGTCTATAAGGGTTTGTGACTCAGAGGAAAGCTGGCAGCTGAGAAAGATTGAAATTCACTCAAAACATTTCTCTTTTGCAACTTCAAATTAGAGTGAGCTTCTTCTTTACACATCAATAAATGGTCTGTGTGACATTTTGCAATTTTGCTGGGTATCCTACTGTATTTTGATCTTTTGTTGACAGCCGGACAGTTTATGTCTGTTCCATAAAAGGCTGCATGAGAAGCTGTCTGAGTAGGTGTCAAATTATTGAAATGCATAAGTGGAGTTCCCACGCTATCCTGAATAGAATTGACACCCACTTGGCCAGATCATACCCCCTGTTTAAAGCAAATGCAAAGAGTTGCACAAAGGAAGCCATTTGCTGGGCGCAACAAGTTTTATTGGTCCTAGCAAACTCAGGAGCTCACCTACATACTTTTAAGTAACATCTACTGCCAT
>NW_020701792.1:0-4002 GCF_002925995.2 Terrapene triunguis | reverse complement strand
CCAGCTGCAGTGGTGACGACGCAGGAAAGGAAACAGAACGCCAGGTTTGTTGGTAGCCAGAGGGCTTTACAAGCCTCCTGCAAAAAGCCTCAAGCCAAAAGCCTCCCAGGAAAACTTTTCCTGGGGTTTTTATTTCTCTCCTTACTTTGTTTACAACTCTTCTTAGTGGTTACATCTTTGCCCATTCAGAAGGCAGGCAGGATACACGCAGTGTGCAATTATACAAGATAGCAAACTCATCTGTAGAGCGCGTGAACAGCCAGCTGCAAAGGTACTATCAGGCTAGCCAATATGTTTTCCAAACATAGGCGCTAGAACAAGGTCACTCCCGCCTCAATTCCGAGGGAACAGTTTGCCGTTCTTCAAGGCTTATGATTAGGGAGCAACACATTCCTACATCCCCCCCTATTTTATTTTATATGCGGTGTTTAGACAAAGCACCTTTGCAGGGTAGCATACACAACGCCACTAAATTGGGTAAACATTAAACAAAGCAGCAAAGCAAAACGCCAAAAATTAAAACTAAGACCCCATACTATAAAAGGGTCTTTATCCACTCTAAGGGTGGCTATAACTAAATATAATTCCACCAAGGAGGAAAAACATCCTTAGCAAATGGCTTAAGCATAACATTTCAGCATATCAATCTGCTATTGCATGCAATTACTATTATCAGTAAGCTTAAAACAGCGCATTTCTTTTACTGTCTCACACCCCAAATATTGCTGGGTGATTTGCAGACAGGAACAAGGCAAGTACTTAACAGACCTTGCATTTTCGGGGCAACGGCCAGGCAGAAATCAGATTAATTCAATACTTTTGCCAGGTGGACCCAAATGTCTTGTAGTGTGGTGTCATTAACATACACACAGCTGTCATTAGCTTGAAAAAGTAAGTGTCCTGTCAGGTGTGATCCCAGGAGCACTGACTAAAAATCGATTGGGCATACCAGGAGGTTTAATTTCCCAGATGTCTTGGTGAATTACCCAATCCCACATGCATCCTCCCCATGGACCCGGCAGGATTTGGTATGTGGGAGCCCACACCCCCTCAACCGGTCCATATGCTTGGAAGGAGCACTGAGAACGTCTGCACTTCCACTTAGAAAGTCTCCAAGTATGTCTCCATGGCCACAGATCAGATGGTACTCCTGATGTGTCTGTAAGGGCAGTGGGCCAAGCCTGAACATGCTAGATCCCACTGCAATGCCTTCCCAGCCTCAGTGATATTCAATACCATCTCTGTCAGCAACTTCTGGGTCATTGTCTGTATTTGGATGTATTACAGGGGTAATAGTGTAATGAAGGAAATGGCAGGGGCAATACATGCTGAGGGACTTATCCAAAACACAGGACGCAGCCTGTAGAATAAACCCCAAAATCCAATCAATTCCACATTCCCAAGTATGGGTTCCACAAATTTCTTCCTGCCAGTGTATAATTCTTTGTTTCTTCACCAGGGTTAGTTCTTAATGTCTCTTGTAGTCAGGAATTCCTGGACTTTGTGGTTTCAATGAAGTAAGTATTCCTTCTTTTCTTTTCCTGAAACAGTCATGGTTCAGCATCATACAGGGGAGAGGTTACTAGCACATCACCCTGTAGTGGTTTTGTGTCTTCTAGAAAAATTCAAAGCAACAGTAGGTCTGTCAGTGGACAAGGGAGAGGTTACTAGCACTTCACCTTGTCTTTTTTTTCTTTTTCCTGCTGTCCAGACGGCACAGCAGAACTAGAAGGAGAAATAGGCTTATCATCAGTCAGAAAGTCCTCCCGAGGTGGAGGGGTCTTTTTGCAGTGAAAAGCATGGGTCCAGGCAGTCAGTCCTTGGCACTTCACAGCAGTGTTGGTGGTTAACAGGACTTGGAAAGGGCCTTTCCAGCATGGAGCCAAAGCAGTCTTTCGTTGATGGACTTTACATAGACTCAGTCTTCTGGTTTCAATTAATGGCAGGGGTGCTAGGGTCTTTAAATAACACTTTTCTACCTGTAAGAAAAAAAACCTAACACATTTCATTAATGCCTGGCAGTGTTTTTTAGATCTCAGTTGCTTGGGCTCATTCAAGCCCCCCCTTTGTCTTGGGGGTCAGCCAAGTTTTGGCTGTGACCTTGGATGAGCCTGCAAGTTGTATTTTCCTCTCAGTTAACTCATTCTGTGCTTTTTCCTCTTCTCTTCTTGGCTTCTCTTAACCTACAAAGGAAACCTTCACTCTTCCAGTAAAATAACTTTATTACAGAGCTTTGGAGCAACAAACCGGGACAAGCACACCCACTTTTGAGGAGTTCACTCGGTACAACCTCAGGTGTCTAATTGCTTTCCTCCCTCCCCAGCCCTCTGGCTAAAAATCTGAGGTAGCCAGAAGGATCCCATGGGCAATCTGGGGAGTGGGTTAACCTTCCATGTCCTTGTTTCCAAAGACTGTTGGTATGCAATTTTTAACAACAATTTTTGCCATAAAACACAAAAATAATTCCTATTGTGCCAGTAAATGCATGGTACATTGAATGCTGTTTAGCTGGCATCCGTTTTCTCTGATGATCTGAAAAACAAAAGAACAGAGGTCTACCCCTTCTGGGCAGTCAGTCATTGCTTAAAATGTTTCCTTGTATTTGTTTCATAGGCAGCCCAGATTTCAGTGGCTTCTACCTTGTTAGTTAGAAGATTGCATTAATACAAATGCTTTTTGGCTTGCTTCCAGATCCAAAGCTATCCACAGCTTAAAGATTCTTACTTAAAAAGGGTCACAATTAACTTTCCCAGTCTTTTGTGCTTACAAACACGGGGGTATTAAAGGGGCTAGTGGACTCCTCCACATGCCCTGCCCGTAGCTGGTCATTAACCAAGTGCTGGAGAACCTCCAGCTTTTCCAGAGGAAGCGGCCACTGTGCAACCCATACAGGCTCATCAGTGAGCCAACGGAGGGGGAGGGCCGTACGCCTAATCATCAATATGGATGGTGGCAATTAACTGTGTTAATAAATCATGGCCCCACAGATGGAGATGTAGCCCCCTCCATCATCCGCCCACGGACTCGGGCCGCGGCGGTGAGAGCGCCGAATCCTAACCACTAGACCACCAGGGATAAGCTGCCCGGGGCGTGCCCTCCACCTGCTGGGGGATGCTCAAAAACTGCCCTGTGCCATACAACTGCTCAGCGAGATAGGCCCCCCCACCTTGTGCTGCTGCTGCAAGCGCCTTTCGCTGGTACTCGCTATCCCACACAACGTGTTGCGCGGGAGACAGCACCATGCGACACATGTCTTTCCAATCTTGGGGGAGCAAGGAGTAACTGTTTGACACACCTTCCATGATCCCCAGGAGCTCGTGCAAAACCGAGTAGGGGAGAGCCTCCCAGTCCACTACCCGCCCCCCGTTTCCATTATCCCGCCAAGAGACGGGGAACGCCTCGAGCCCACAGCTGGATTCCTCGCTGGTCAAGAGACCGGCCTCGCGCACTGGCTGCACCGCCACGGCATCAGCGCCCCCCCGCCTGACCGGTAGGCAGGGGGGCGCCGCCACGGGCGGCGGCGCAGGGGGGGTTAGCTGCGGGCAGGAGGGGGGTGGCCCCTCACCTGGGGGCAAAGGGGAAACCGGCTTAAGGCCATCGGGGCCGAACCCCTCCAGCACCTCCTTACAACGCTGCCAGAGCAGCAGGTGCTGAACTGGGGCACGGGGTTCACTATACAAGGCGATCCCAATCCGTATCCAATCAAAAAGCTGTAAAGACCCACGGTCCGGATACCAGGGGCACTGGCGGTCTATTTCCCTTAGAAGGTCCTCAATATGAGCGACCGGGACAGCGATGCATGATCGCTGCCGTATAATCTTATGTAACTCTCTTGCGTGCTCCTTCTGGGCACTGGAGAGTCCTCCCCCCATACTCACGAATTAGGGGCGGCAAACAGCCGCGGGCGCGCTCGGCATCTCCAGCCGGTGAGCAGGGGGTTATCACGTCGGGGTCACCAGCTGCAGTGGTGACGACGCAGGAAAGGAAACAGAACGCCAGGTT
>NW_020701791.1:0-3586 GCF_002925995.2 Terrapene triunguis | reverse complement strand
TGACGAACTGGGTCTGTTCTTACTGTGGTCTGGGAATGCTGACAGGGGAGTGTGGCTGGGATAGCCGGCATTGGGGGATGGGAGACTGACTGGAAATACCTGAGCCTGTAACATGAGATCCCAGGAGGGGGCTGGGACCAGGTGACACCTTTGCCCAGAGACTGAACAAAGGCTGGGGGAGGGGTCGCTGAAGGCAGAGTCTGGGAAGCTGGCTGGTGAGGTGGTTGGAAGGCAGGGAGGGCTCTGACCCCAGGAGGTGGGCTGGGGTGCCCAAGGACCCCAAGATGGCCCTAACTGTGGGGTATCCTGTTGTCTGTGCCTGCAAGGCCTGTCTTGGACTGTATTCCTGTCATCTAAATAAACCTTCTGCTTTACTGGCTGGCTGAGAGTCATGGTGAATCGCAGGACGCCGGGGGTGCAGGGCCCTGAGTCCCCCCATACTCCGTGACAACTGGTGGCAGCGGTGGGATCTACTGCACCCCGTGGACGGCGCTTCCTGCAGTAAGTGACTGGGGAGAAGTAAAACGAAGGGGGATTGACGGGGACCAGGCGTGCTGAGGAGTCAGAGAGAGACGGTTATCACCCCTGGGAGTGTGTGACCAGCGAGAAGGACTTTTGCAGTAACAGGGTCCCCCGGGGGATCGCAGCGAGTGGTCCCAGGGGCGGAGGAGTCTGCAGCTCGACCCTGGCAGAGAGGTGGTGACCTCGAGAAGGGCTGGACACTAGGGGTCTCCCTGGAAACTGTGGGGAGCAGTGAGCACACAGGCCTGTGACTGGCCAGCAGGAAGATGTATGCCAAGCGGCTTAAGAGTGACCTGGTGGAGCTGTGCAAGCAGAGGGGGGTGCGCATTGGGAAGCTCACCAAAGAACAGCTCATTGCCCAGCTGGAGAAGCGAGATCGCGCGAATGAACTGATCCCTGGCGCTGAGGGAAGCAGCCTGGCAGAGGCAGCACAGGCCCCAGTGTCTGTCCCAGCTGGGAGTGGTCAGCCGGCTGCTGAGGGCTTCCCAAGACCCCTCCTTCCTATGCCTAGAGGAAGGGTGGGGAGGAGCCCAGCAAATACCGAGGGCGCAGTGACCCCCCCGGCCAGCAGGGGATCCTCCCGGCCACGCGCGGCATCCATGGAGCGGAATGAGCTGGAATGGGAGAAAGAGCTAAAACTGAGAGAGCTGGAGGATCGTGAACAACAGAGGCGTCATGAACGGGAGGAGAATGAGAGAGGCAGAATGAAGAGAGACAAAGGCAGCATGAAGAAAGACAGCGTCAGCATGAACGGGAGGAGAATGAGAGACAGCGTCAGCAGGAACTGGAGCTGGCGAGGCTGAAGGACCGCGCGACCCCGGCTGCGGTGAGTGAGGGGGGACCCAGGACTGCACGGAGCTTTGATAAGTGCATCCTGGCCCCACGTAAGGAGGGGGAGGACATGGATGACTTCCTGGATGCATTTGAGACGGCCTGCGAGCTGCACCAGGTTGATCCTGCGGACAGACTCCGGGTTCTCACCCCCTTACTGGACCCCAAATCCGTGGCATTGTACCGCCAACTGGACGAGGCGGAGAAAGGGAACTACGAACTATTCAAAAAGGCCCTGCTACGTGAGTTTGGGCTGACTTCTGAGATGTACCGGGAAAGGTTCCGGAGTCAGGATAAAACCCCTGAGATCTCATATCTGCAACTAGCCGTCCGCATGGAGGGATACGCCAGCAAGTGGGCTGATGGGGCCCAGACAAAGGAGGACCTGGTTAAACTGCTGGTATTGGAGCAACTGTATGAGCGGTGCCCATCCGACCTGAGGCTGTGGTTGGTGGACAAAAAACCAGAGAACCCGCGACATGCAGGCCGGCTGGCCGATGAGTTCGTGAAGAGCCGGGCAGGGGCTGGCAGGGAGGAGTCCCAAAGGAGCAGGCCCGCTGCCATGCAGAGAGAGAGTCACCCGGGTACCTCCCAAAAGGGGAATGTGGGGAATCCCCTCCCATGGGGAATGCCCAGGGTCAGGGACAACCGACCGGCTCGAGGGGACACATGGGACATGGTCTGCTATCACTGTGACCAGAGAGGTCACCTACGGGCCCAGTGCCCCAGACTCAGGGACAGACTGAGCAGACCAGACCCACCGAGGGTTGACTGGGTAGAGACCCAGCCGGGCGAGAGGCGGCACTCCCAGGGAAGGGGGGCTGGCAGAATACCACCTGCTAAGGAGGAAGAAGAGCTCCAGGCCAGCTCCTCTGGGGGGCTGGATGCTCTAGACTCGGGGTTTTTGGTTTATACGGTGGGCGCAGGGCGGTCCCTCCGGAGAGAGTACCTTGTTCCCCAGGAGGTGGATGGGAGGAAGGTCGATGGATACTGGGATACGGGCGCAGAGGTGACACTGGTCCGGCCCGAGGTGGTGGCCTCAGATCGGATGGTGCCCAACACCTTCCTGACTCTGACGGGGGTGGGTGGGACCCCATTCAAGGTACCTGTGGCGAGGGTACGCCTGAAGTGGGGGCCCAAGGAGGGCCCCAAGGACGTGGGGGTACACCCGTATTTGCCTACTGAGGTGTTGATGGGGGGGGGACCTGGAGGACTGGCCAAGCAACCCCCAGAATGCACTGGTTGTGACCCGCAGTCAGAGCCGGCGAGGAGCACTGCGCCCTAACCTTGGGGAGGGAGCCTTGCCCGAGGCGCAGGACCCTAACCTGGTGGGGAGGGAACGCCCAGGGACACGGCTCAGGGAGGCTGCGGCTTCAGACCCAGCCGGCGAGAGAGAGCAGGTGGCCATCCCTGTCCCAGCTGCTGAGTTCCAGGCCGAGGTGCAGAAAGATCCCTCCTTGCGGAAGATAAGGGACCTGGCCGACCTCGGTGTGGTACAGACCATGGGGAGAGGTGGCCGGAAAAGGTTCCTGTGGGAGAAGGGGTTCCTGTACCAAGAATGGGCTCCCCCAGGGAAGATGGAGTCAGGGGGGATCAGGAGACAGCTGGTGGTACCCCAGAAGTATCGCCGCCAGCTGCTGTACCGGGCCCATGACATTCCCCTCTCAGGGCACCAGGGAACCTGGCGTACCCAGCAGAGGCTGCTACGGAGCTTTTACTGGCCTGGGGTCTTTGTTACTGTCCGGCAGTACTGCCGATCCTGTGACCCCTGTCAGAGGGGGAGGAAGGCCCGGGACAAGGGGAAAACGGCTGTAGGACCCTTACCCAGCATAGAGGAGCCTTTCCAGAGGGTGGCCAAGGTTAAAAGGGGGGCTCTGAACCAAGAGAGCCCGAAGCACAGACCTCCAGACTGGAGTGCTGGGAGAAGACCCCAGCCCAGTTGGAACCCCAGGGGTATTGGGGTAGGAAAAGGGCACGGGCCGCATAAACCTTCCCACGTGCGAACTACGAGTGCCATCGAGCACCCCCGACCTAAGGGGGGGCGTGAAACTGGAGGGGCCTGGTGTAATTCTCACCAAAGAATGGGAGGGATGCGGGGGCATCCATGGGAATGGGGGTAGGTTCGAACTTCCCTGGGTCACTGGCTAAAGTGACCCCGCTCAGTTCGGTCTCGAAGGGGGGAGATGTGACGAACTGGGTCTGTTCTTACTGTGGTCTGGGAATGCTGACAGGG
>NW_020701790.1:1021-1399 GCF_002925995.2 Terrapene triunguis | reverse complement strand
GTGGTGCGAGTGTGAGGAGCTGGGAGCAAGAGGCGCAAGGAGCTGAGAGTGAGAGGGTGTGCTGCTGGAGGACTGAGGAGCACAAGCGTTATCAGACACCAGGAGGAAGGTCCTGTGGTGAGAATAAGGAAGGTGTTTGGAGGAGGCCATGGGGAAGTAGCCCAGGGAGTTGTAGCTGTCATGCAGCTGTTACAGGAGGCACTATAGACAGCTGCAGTCCACAGGGCCCTGGGCTGGAACCCGGAGTAGAGGGCGGGCCCGGGTTCCCCCCAAACCTCCCAATTGACCTGGACTGTGGGTTCTTCCAGAGGGGAAGGTCTCTGGGCTGTTCCCCAACCCACATGGTGAATCTCTGAGGCAAGAAAATCTGCCAATAAG
>NW_020701790.1:0-921 GCF_002925995.2 Terrapene triunguis | reverse complement strand
CACCACAATGGATGACATAGTGCGGGCACTGATACAAGCTACGGCGGCCCAGCAGGAGGCCACCCGTGTCCAGGCAGCCGCCCAACAGGAGGCAGTGAGGCTGCAGCAAGAGACTAATTGCCTGCTGATGGACCAGGCTGCTCAAGACCGAGCTATGTTGCGGGAACTGGTAAACCAGGTAAAGTCCCTTACAGAGCTGAATTGCGGCCATGATGGGACACGGCTCATACGGGCCAGCCATTGGCTGCAGAAAATGACACGGGAGGATGATGTAGAGGCATACCTTCTGGCCTTTGAGAGGACAGCCCTACGGGAGGCCTGGCCTCGAGATCAGTGGTCTGGCATCCTTGCCCCATTCCTGTGTGGGGAGGCCCAGAAGGCCTACCATGATCTGCCTGAAGAGGCTGTGGCAGACTACCCCCAGCTGAAAGCAGAGATCCTGGCTAGATCTGGGGTAACGACAGCAGTGCAGGCCCAGCAGTATTACAGTTGGAGGTACCAGGAAGACAAAACCCCGCGGTCCCAATTGTATGACCTCATCCATCTCGCACGAAAGTGGTTGCAAACAGAGTCCCGGAGTCCAAAAGAGATACTAGCGGTTCTGGTCATCAACCGATTCATGAGGGGACTACCACCAGACCTTTGTGCCTGGGTAAGCCAGAACGACCCCTCCACCTATGACGAGGTTGTCGCCCTGGTAGAGAGGCGAAGGACAGCGAGGGAGCTGACCTGACCAGTTAAGGAAGAGGCACCCCGGGTTAAACTAGCAGCACCGAGCCCTAAAGTTCGGTTGACTGGGCCACCAGGAAGGCCCAGTTGGAAAAAGAGAGGCTGAAGGCCCATCAGAGGCCACAAAGAGTCAGAGCACTGAGGGAGAAGAGGATCGTGATGTTAGACTGCCCAAACCAAGAGACCGGGGAA
>NW_020701789.1:0-1487 GCF_002925995.2 Terrapene triunguis | reverse complement strand
GAGTGTGAGGAGCTGGGAGCAAGAGGCGCAAGGAGCTGAGCGTGAGAGGGTGTGCTGCTGGAGGACTGAGGAGCACAAGCATTATCAGACACCAGGAGGAAGGTCCTGTGGTGAGAATAAGGAAGGTGTTTGGAGGAGGCCATGGGGAAGTAGCCCAGGGAGTTGTAGCTGTCATGCAGCTGTTACAGGAGGCACTATAGACAGCTGGAGTCCACAGGGCCCTGGGCTGGAACCTGGAGTAGAGGGCGGGCCCGGGTTCCCCCCCAAACCTCCCAATTGACCTGGATTGTGGGTTCTTCCAGAGGGGAAGGTCTCTGGGCTGTTCCCCAACCCACATGTGAAACTCTGAGGCAAGAAAATCCGCCAATAAGTGCAGGACCCACCAAGATAGAGGAGGAACTTTGTCACACTGGTGTCAGTAGTGGGATCTTGGGGTGCACAGCGCGGCGGAAGAAGGAGGGTGATTTTAAAAAAAAGAAAACAACAACAACAAAAAGGGAGAGGGTTTATTATTTTTCACCACAATGGATGACGTAGTGCGGGCACTGATACAAGCTACGGCGGCCCAGCAGGAGGCTACCCGTGTCCAGGAAGCTGCCCAACAGGAGGCAGTGCGGCTGCAGCAAGAAACTATTGCAGCAGGTGATTGCCTGCTGATGGACCAGGCTGCTCAAGAACGAGCTATGTTGCGGGAACTGGTAAACCAGGTAAAGTCCCTTACAGAGCTGAATCGCGGCCATGATGGGACGCGGCTCATACGGGCCAGCCATTGGCTGCAGAAAATGACACGGGAGGATGATGTAGAGGCATACCTTCTGGCCTTTGAGAGGATAGCCCTACAGGAGGCCGGGCCTCAAGATCAGTGGTCTGGCATCCTTGCCCCATTCCAGTGTGGGGAGGCCCAGAAGGCCTACCATGATCTGCCTGAAGAGGCTGCGGCAGACTACCCCCAGCTGAAAGCAGAGATCCTGGCCAGATCTGGGGTAACGACAGCAGTGTGGGCCCAGCAGTATCACTGTTGGAGGTACTAGGAAGACAAAACCCCGCGGTCCCAATTGTATGACCTCATCCATCTTGCACGAAAGTGGTTGCAAACAGAGTCCCGGAGTCCAGAAGAGATACTAGCGGTTCTGGTCATCGACCGATACATGAGGGGACTACCACCAGACCTTCGTGCCTGGGTAAGCCAGAACGAACCCTCCACCTATGACGAGGTTGTCGCCCTGGTAGAGAGGTGAAGGACAGCGAGGGAGCTGACCTGACCAGTTAAAGAAGAGGCACCCCGGATTAAACTAGCAGCACCAAGCCCTAAAGTTCGGGTGACTGGGCCACCAGGAGGGCTCAGGTGGAAAAAGAGAGAGGCTGAAGGCCCATCAGAGGCCACAAAGAGTCGAAGCACTGAGGGAGAAGAGGATCGTGATGTTAGACTGCCCAAACCAAGAGACCGGGGAATGCCTAGGGCTCCATACAGATGTTATGCCTGCGGG
>NW_020701788.1:0-3589 GCF_002925995.2 Terrapene triunguis | reverse complement strand
GGGGACACATAGCTGCACAGTGTCCCAATGCTGAGGAGCCTATGCAGTGTAACCTGGGGAACTGGGCAGATCCATGCTCCCTAATCCACCTTGTGGGGGTCTCACTAACCCCACATATGTATACCAGACCAGTGAAACTAAATGGGGTAGGGACCACGGCACTGGTTGATTCAGGGAGTGCTATCACGCTTATCTCAGGGAAGCTCGTGAAGCGTAGTCAGCTGCTGCTGGCTAAACGTACGGGGATAACATGTGTCCATGGGACAGTTAGTTACTACCCCACCATCCCAGTAAAAATCGAGATCCAAGGGAACACTACTGAGGTAGCAGCCGGTGTAGTCCTTAAACTCCCACACCCAGTGCTCATAGGGAGGGACTTCCCAAGGTTTGGAAACTTACTCCCAGTAGGGGGATTGGAGAAAGATGGGGACCCTAAAATTGGTGAGGCATCCACAGCAGACTGTCAACCCCCAATCTTCTCTGAAATATCCCCAGATTTGTTCTCCGCTCCCAGATAGGGTAGAAAGACAAAAAGGGAAAGAAGGGCAGCTAAGGCCTTGGGAACCCGAATACTGACCCAAAGCCAGAGGGTCACTCTTGTAGGTAGGCGGACCTGCGCAGCTGAAAAGGAGGCCACGCAGGAGGGAGAAGCACCTGAGTCTGACCCCCACCCTAATGCTTCTGAACCAGTAGAGGCAACAGAGACTGGGCCCCTAGATCTTGGGCAGATTAGCCCCGGGAGAGGAAATTTTGGACGGGATCAGACAGAAGACCCAAGGTATGACAACATTCGGAAGGAGGTGACTGAAATAGATGGGGTCCCCGTGGAAGGGAAAACCCAGGGACCAGGACCCTACTTCATAATGAAGAAGGATCTCTTATACCGGGTTGCACCAGTACAGGGGCAGAAGGTACAGCAGATCCTAGTACCTCAAAAACACCAGAACGCTGTATTAAGTCTTGCTCATAGTCATCTTTTTGGGGGGCATTTGGGGGTAGAGAAGACCCTGGCACGAGTCCTACGACAGTTCTTCTGGCCCGGAGTACATGAAGAAGTGCGGAGGTACTGTGCCTCCTGCCCGGAGTGTCAGCTGCACAGTCCCCGTCCCCACTTGAGGGCACCTTGAGTACCCCTTCCCATCATAGAG
This sequence comes from Terrapene triunguis, assembly GCF_002925995.2. Classification (NCBI taxonomy): domain Eukaryota; kingdom Metazoa; phylum Chordata; order Testudines; family Emydidae; genus Terrapene; species Terrapene triunguis. Next base: position 2,441 of record NW_020701788.1, on the reverse strand, counting down.
GTCCCCTTCGAGCGAATAGCCATGGACCTAGTGGGACCCCTGGAGAAGACGGCTCGGGGCCACCAATATATACTTGTTGTTTTGGACTATGCTACTCGCTACCCAGAAGCCGTCCCCCTACGGAACATGGCCTCTAAAACTATAGCCAAAGAGCTGGTGGGGATCTTTGCCCAAATGGGGCTACCGAAGGAGATATTAACCGACCAAGGATCCCCATTTATGTCGAAGTTAATGAAGGACCTCTGTACGCTGCTCCATATACGTACCCTGAGAACTTCGGTCTACCATCCGCAGACTGATGGGTTGGTAGAAAGGTTTAACCGAACCCTCAAGGCTATGATAAGGAAGGTGGTAAGTTGGGACGGGAAGGATTGGGACTCCCTACTACCCTACCTTATGTTCACTATCCGGGAGGTACCCCAGGCCTCAACTGGGTTTTCCCCTTTCGAGTTATTATACGGGCGTCACCCCCGTGGCATACTAGTTATCGCCAAAGAGATCTGGGAAGAGGAACCCAATGAGGGGAGAAATATAATAGAGCATGTAATGCAGATGCGAGACCGGATAGCCCGAGTTACCCCTATTGTACGGGAACATTTGGAGAAGGCACAGGAGGCCCAGCGAACCCATTACAATCGCCACGCAAAAGTGCGACAGTTCCAACCAGGGAATCGGGTTATGGTGTTGGTACCCACGGCAGAAAGCAAGCTTCTGGCCCAATGGCAGGGGCTCTATGAGGTGGTTGAACCCGTGGGGGAAGTAACCTACAAGGTGCGGCAGCCAGGACGCAGAAAACAAGAACAGATTTATCACGTTAACCTTCTGAAACCCTGGCATGCACAAGAGGCATGCACAACGGTCCAAAAAGACCTAACCCAGGAAAACAAGCCTTCCAAAGAGGTGAGAGTGTCTCCCGATTTAACACCAGACCAGAAGAATGAGGTGTCTGAGATTTTTTTTGGAACCAAGATGTGTTCTCAACAAAACCAGGTCAAACAACCGAGACATATCACCACATCGTCACGAACCCTGGGGCCAGAGTAACAATGAGGCCCTATTGGGTGCCAGCGGCAAAAAGGGAGGAAATAAAAGCAGAAGTAAAAAAAATGCTGGAGTTGGGGATCATCGAAGAATCCCACAGTCAGTGGTCCAGCCCAATCGTGCTGGTTCCCAAACCTGATGGCACCACAAGATTTTGCAACGACTTCCGGCGACTAAACGAAGTTTCCCAGTTCGACGCGTACCCCATACCTTGCATAGATGAGCTAGTGGACCATCTGGGTAATGCCTGGTACTTGACTACCCTAGACTTGACAAAGGGGTACTAGCAGATTCCCCTTGCAGAAGATGCAAACGAAAAGACTGCGTTCTCTACACTAGAGGGTCTTTTTCAATATACTGTCCTCCCTTTTGGACTACATGGGACCCCAGCTACCTTCCAGCGCCTCATGGACAAGCTATTACGCCCGCATAACAGTTATGCTGCTGCCTACTTGGACGATGTGGTCATTCATACCCCAGACTGGGAAACCCACCTGGAGAAGGTGGAGGCAGTCCTCCATACCTTCAGGCGAGCTGGCCTTACAGCAAACCCTGCCAAGTGCGCTGTAGGGTTTACAGAGGCCAAATATCTTGGCTACATTGTGGGAAAAGGTCTGGTAAAACCCCAAGTGAGCAAGTTAGAGGCCATCCAAAATTGGCCCCGACCAAGTCGCAAGAAACAAGTTCGGGCGTTCCTAGGTGTGGTGGGGTATTACCGACGATTTATCCCCCACTTTGCCACAAGGGCAAGCCCCCTGACAGACCTAGTGAAAGCCCGTGGACCTGATCTGGTGAGATGGTCTGACGCAGCAGAGGAAGCATTCACAGACCTACAGACTGCCATCTGCAATAACCCCGTACTGATAGCCCCTGATTTCACCAAGGAGTTTATCCTGCAGACGGATGCATCGGAAGTAGGGTTGGGGGCCGTTCTATCACAGATGGTCGGGGAGGAGGAACACCCAATTCTATACCTCAGTCGGAAACTCCTTCCAAGGGAACAAAAATATGCAGTGGTGGAGAGAGAATGCCTCGCTGTAAAATGGGCCATGGAAACATTGCGCTACTACCTGCTCGGGCGCAGATTTGTCCTCGTGACCGACCATGCCCCTCTTCAATGGATGCAGCGGAACAAGGAGAAGAACACAAGGGTGACCAGATGGTTCTTATCCCTCCAACCTTTCCAGTTCCGTGTGCAACACAGAGCACAGAGCCATCATGGCAATGCCGATGGCTTGTCATGTGTGCACTGTCTGGCGTCCCAAGCTGCCCAACCCCTTGGCGTTGAGCAGGGGGGAGGGATATGTGACAGACCCAGACCAGTGGGGTACAGGAGTCTGGTAGAGGGCAAATATACTGGTCACTGGATGAGTAGTTTTCTGTTCCCTGAGTGACCAGAG
>NW_020701787.1:0-4686 GCF_002925995.2 Terrapene triunguis | reverse complement strand
GAGTAGAGGGCAGGCCCGGGTTCCCCCCAAACCTCCCAATTGACCTGAACTGTGGGTTCTTCCAGAGGGGAAGGTCTCTGGGCTGTTCCCCAACCCACATGGTGAATCTCTGAGGCAAGAAAAGCCGCCAATAAGCGCAGGACCCACCAAGATAGAGGAGGAACTTTGTCACACTGGTTTAGAAGTGGGATCTTGGGTGCACAGCGCGGTGGAAGAAGGAGTGTGATTTTAAACAAAAAACAAAAAAAAACAAAAAAAAAAAGTGAGAGGGTTTATTTTTTTCACCACAATGGATGACGTAGTACGGGCACTGATACAAGCTATGGCGGCCCAGCAGGAGGCTACCCGTGTCCAGGCAGCCGCCCAACAGGAGGCAGTGTGGCTGCAGCAAGAGACTAATCGCCTGCTGATGGACCAGGCTGCTCAAGACCGAGCTATGTTGCGAGAACTGGTAAACCAGGTAAAGTCCCTTACAGAGCTGAATCGCGGCCATGATGGGACGCGGCTCATATGGGCCAGTCATTGGCTGCAGAAAATGACACAGGAGGATGATGTAGAGGCATATCTTCTGGCCTTTGAGAGGACAGCCCTACAGGAGGCCTGGCCTCAAGATCAGTGGTCTGGCATCCTTGCCCCATTCCTGTGTGGGGAGGCCCAGAAGGCCTACCATGATCTGCCTGAAGAGGCTGCGGCAGACTACCCCGAGCTGAAAGCAGAGATCCTGGCCAGATCTGGGGTAATGACAGCAGTGCTGGCCCAGCAGTATCACGGTTGGAGGTACCAGGAAGACAAAAGCCTGCGGTCCCAATTGTATGACCTCATCCATCTCGCACGAAAGTGGTTGCAAACAGAGTCCCGGAGTCCCGGAAGACATACTAGCGGTTCTGGTCATCGACCGATACATGAGGGGACTACCACCAGACCTTCGTGCCTGGGTAAGCCAGAACGAACCCTCCACCTATGATGAGGTTGTCGCCCTGGTAGAGAGGCGAAGGACAGCGAGGGAGCTGACCCGACCAGTTAAGGAAGAGGCACCCCGGGTTAAACTAGCAGCACCAAGCCCTAAAGTTCGGGTGACTGGGCCACCAGGAGGGCCCAGGTGGAAAAAGAGAGAGGCTGAAGGCCCATTAGAGGCCACAAAGAGTCGGAGCACTGAGGGAGAAGAGGATCGTGATGTTAGACTGCCCAAACCAAGAGATCAGGGAACGCCTAGGGCTCCATACAAATGTTATGCCTGCGGGGAGTGGGGACACATAGCTGCACAGTGTCCCAATGCTGAGGAGCCTATGCAGTGTAACCTGGGGAACTGGGCAGATCCATGCTCCCTAATCCACCTTGTGGGGGTCTCACTAACCCCACATATGTATACCAGACCAGTGAAACTAAATGGGGTAGGGACCACGGCACTGGTTGATTCGGGGAGTGCTATCACGCTTATCTCAGGGAAGCTCGTGAAGCGTAGTCAGTTGCTGCAGGCTAACCGTACGGGGATAACATGTGTCCATGGGACAGTTAGTTACTACCCCACCATCCCAGTAAAAATCGAGATCCAAGGGAACACTACTGAGGTAGCAGCAGGTGTAGTCCCTAAACTCCCATACCCGGTGCTCATAGGGAGGGACTTCCCAGGGTTTGGAAACTTACTCCCAGTAGGGGGATTGGAGAAAGATGGGGACACTAAAATTGATGAGGCATCCACAGCAGACTGTCAACCCCCAATCTTCTCTGAAATATCCCCAGATTTGTTCTCCACTCCCAGACAGAGCAGAAAGACAAAAAGGGAAAGAAGGGCAGCTAAGGCCTTAGGAACCCAAATACTGACTCAAAGCCAGAGGGTCGCTCTTGTAGGTAGGCGGACCCGCGCAGCTGAAAAGGAGGCCACGCAGGAGGGAGAAGCACCTGAGTCTGACCCCCACCCTAATGCTTCTGAACCAGTAGAGGCAACAGAGACTGGGCCCCTAGATCTTGGGCAGATTAGCCCCGGGAGAGGAAATTTTGGACGGGACCAGGCAGAAGACCCAAGGTATGACAACATTAGGAAGGAGGTGACTGAAATAGATGGGGTCCCTGTGGAAGGAAAAACCCAGGGACCAGGACCCTCCTTCATAATGAAGGACCTCTGTACGCTGCTCCATATACATACCCTGAGAACTTCAGTCTACCATCCACAGACTGATGGATTGGTAGAAAGGTTTAACCGAACCCTCAAGGCTATGATAAGGAAGGTGGTAAGTCAGGATGGGAAGGATTGGGACACCCTACTATCCTACCTTATGTTCGCTATCCGGGAGGTACCACAAGCCTCAACTGAGTTTTCCCCCTTCGAGTTATTATACGGGCATCACCCCCGTGGCATACTAGATATCGCCAAAGAGATCTGGGAAGAGGAACCCAATGAGGGGAGAAATATAATAGAGCATGTAATGCAGATGCGAGACCGGATAGCCCGGGTTACCCCTATTGTACGGGAACATTTGGAGAAGGCACAGGAGGCCCAGCGAACCCATTACAATCGCCAGGCAAAAGCGCGACAGTTCCAACCAGGGGATCGGGTTATGGTGTTGGTACCCACGGCAGAAAGCAAGCTTCTGGCCCAATGGCAGGGGCCCTATGACGTGGTTGAACCCGTGGGGGAAATAACCTAGAAGGTACGGCAGCCAGGACGCAGAAAACAAGAACAGATTTATCACGTTAACCTTCTGAAACCCTGGCATGCACAAGAGGCATGCACAATGGTCCAAAAAGACCTAACCCAGGAAAACAAGCCTTCCAAACAGGTGAGAGTGTCTCCCGATTTAACAGCAGACCAGAAGAATGAGGTGTCTGACATGATCTTCCGGAACCAAGATGTGTTCTCGACAAAACCGGGTCGAACAACCGAGACATATCACCACATCGTCACGAACCCTGGGGCCAGAGTAACAATTAGGCCCTATCGGGTGCCAGCGGCAAAAAGGGAGGAAATAAAAGCAGAAGTAAAAAAAATGCTGGAGTTGGGGATCATCGAAGAATCCCACAGTCAGTGGTCCAGCCCAATCATGCTGGTGCCCAAACCTGATGGCACCACAAGATTTTGCAACGACTTCTGGCGACTAAACGAAGTATCCCAGTTCGACGCGTACCCCATACCTCGCATAGATGAGTTAGTGGACCGTCTGGGTAATGCCCGGTACTTGACTACCCTAGACTTGACAAAGGGGTACTGGCAGATTCCCCTTGCAGAAGACGCAAAGGAAAAGACTGCGTTCTCTACACCAGAGGGTCTTTTCCAATATACTGTCCTCCCTTTTGGACTACATGGGGCCCCAGCTACCTTCCAGCGCCTCATGGACAAGCTATTATGCCCGCATAACAGTTATGCTGCTGCCTACTTGGACGATGTGGTCATTCATACCCCAGACTGGGAAACCCACCTGGAGAAGATGGAGGCAGTCCTCGATACCTTCAGGCGAGCTGGCCTTACAGCAAACCCTGCCAAGTGCGCTGTAGGGTTTACAGATGCCAAATATCTTGGCTACATTGTGGGAAAAGGTCTGGTAAAACCCCAAGTGAACATGTTAGAGGCCATCCAAAATTGGCCCCGACCAAGTCGCAAGAAACAAGTCCAGGCGTTCCTAGGTGTGGTGGGGTATTACCGACGATTTATCCCCCACTTTGCCACAAGGGCAAGCCCTCTGACAGACCTAGTGAAAGCCCGTGGACCTGATCTGGTGAGATGGTCTGACGCAGCAGAGGAAGCATTCACAGACCTACAGACTGCCCTCTGCAATAACCCCGTACTGATAGCCCCTGATTTCACCAAGGAGTTTATCCTCCAGACGGATGCATCGGAAGTAGGGTTGGGGGCCGTTCTATCACAGATGGTCGGGGAGGAGGAACACCCAATTCTATACTTCAGTCGGAAACTCCTTCCAAGGGAACAAAAATATGCAGTGGTGGAGAGAGAATGCCTCGCTGTAAAATGGGCCATGGAAACATTGCGCTACTACCTGCTCAGGCGCAGATTTGTCCTCGTGACCGACCATGCCCCTCTTCAATGGATGCAGCCTAACAAGGAGAAGAACACAAGGGTGACCAGATGGTTCTTATCCCTCCAACCTTTCTAGTTCCGTGTGCAACACAGAGCAGGGAGCCGTCATGGCAACGCTGATGGCTTGTCACGTGTGCACTGTCTGGCGTCCCAAGCTGCCCAACCCCTTGGCGTTGAGCAGGGGGGAGGGATATGTGACAGACCCAGATCAGTGGGGTACAGGAGTCTGGTAGAGGGCAAATATACTGGTCACTGGATGAGTAGTTTTCTGTTCCCTGAGTGACCAGAGCAGGGGCTGCACTAGAGTAATCAGGAACCTGCTAGAACCAGTTAAGGCAGGCAGGCTAATTAGGACACCTGGAGCCAATTAAGAAGAAACTGCTAGAATCAATTAAGGCAGGCTAATCAGGGCACCTGGGCTTTAAAAAGGAGCTCACTTCAGTTTGTGGTGGGAGTGTGAGGAGCTGGGAGCAAGAGGTGCAAGGAGCTGAGAGTGAGAGGGTGTGCTGCTGGAGGACTGAGGAGCACAAGCGTTATCAGACACCAGGAGGGAGGTCCTGTGGTGAGAATAAGGAAGGTGTTTGGAGGAGGCCATGGGGAAGTAGCCCAGAGAGTTGTAGCTGTCATGCAGCTGTTACAGGAGGCACTATAGACAG
>NW_020701786.1:0-1139 GCF_002925995.2 Terrapene triunguis | reverse complement strand
CTGTGACGGGTTGGATCACAGAAACCCCCTTGGGAGCTGCCACCCGATGTGCCAAGACTACCCCTGCTTCTGTTTTCCCTGCCAGTTCAGGACTCCAGCACCCCGTCTTGCTGAGTCAGACACTCCTGTCTGGCTCTAACACAGACCAAGGATCTGGATCACTTGTCCCAAAGCTGCAAGGTTACCCAAAAACAGCTCACAGGAGTGTGCTTGTCTTTAGCACTCAGATGCCCAACTCTCAATGGGGTCTAAACCCAGATAAATCCGTTTTACCCTGCATAAAGCTTATGCAGGGCAAACTCATAAATTGTTCGCCCTCTATAACACAGATAGAGAGATATGCACAGTTGTTTGCTCCCCCAGGTATTAATACATACTCTGAGTAAATTACTAAATAAAAAGTGATTTTATTAAATACAGACAGTAGGATTTAAGTGGTTCAAAGTAGTAACAGACAGAACAAAGTAAGTCACAAGCAAAATAAAATAAAATGCGCAAATCTATGCCTAATCAAACTAAATACAGATAATCTCACCCTCAGAGATGTTTCAGTAAGTTTTTCTCAGACTGGACACCTTCCAGGCCTGGGCACAATTCTTTCCCCTGGTACAGCTCTTGTTCCAGCTTATGTGTTAGCTAGGGGTTTCTCCATGATGGCTCCTCTCTCCTCTCTGTTCTCTCTCACCCCTTTATATATCTTTTGCATAAGGCGGGAATCCTTTGTCCCTCTGGGTTTCCACCCCCCCTCACTGGAAAAGCACCAGGTTAAAGATGGATTCCAGTTCAGGTGACATAATCACATGTCACTGCAAGACTTCATTACTCACTTGCCAGCACACACATATACAGGAAGACTCAAAGGTAAATACAGCCATCTGCAGACAATGGGAGTCATCAAGATTCCAAACCATCCTTAATGGCCCACACTCTACATAATTACAATAGGCCCTCAGAGTTACATTTTATATTTCTAGTTTTAGATACAAGAGTGGTACATTTATACAAATCAGATGAACATACTCAGTAGATTATGCACTTTGTAATGATACCTTACAAGAGACCTTTTGCACGAAACTATCCCAGTTACATTATATTCACTTATATTTTTATAAAACCATATAGACTGCACAACGTCACAC
>NW_020701785.1:0-6931 GCF_002925995.2 Terrapene triunguis | reverse complement strand
CGGTATGGGCAAGTTTTACAGGATGCAGACAGGAACTCATCTCAACATGCCCCTGTGCCCTGGCCGAAATAGTTAGGCCGAAAACCTAAACTTCCGAGTCCGACTCCTCATCCCCACCTACGAGGGGATGCGCTTCGGGGGTGGAAGCGATGTAGGCCGAGGCAACAAACTTGTGAATGCAGGCTTTAATGAAGGCACATCCGAGACAGAGAAGAGCGAGCCCAACTAGAAGGGACACAAACAGGGATTGGAAATAGGATTTGTAGGGCGCAAGGCCAAGCCAATCGAGCCATGACCAAAACTGGAAGGACTCTCGTGACTCTCGGACAGTAGAGCTCAACGTTTGCAGGTCTTTAACAATTGAGGACAAATTAGGAGAAATAGAAGGCAAAGAAACGCAGCATTTATCAGCAAAGTCGGGATATACTTCCGCAAATTTAGTACAAAATGAGGAAGATTGTAACAAATATTGAATCATTAATCTATTTTGAATACTATACTGAACAAGGGAATTTAACTGCTGATTAATTAAGGAGAGGCCCTTGCCCATAGTATTAGCAAGCATTTCAATAGCAAGGGATTGAAACAGCACTTGATCACGTAACATCATATAACCAACAGGGTTAAAACTAACAATAGAGGAGGCGAGGGAGGAAGCTGCTGTTTGCAAACGAGTCCAAAAAGAATGGGTACTACGATGGTGTCGGTGGCTAGATGGCAAGGTATAAATACCTCCGCCCTGTAGATACAGGGTGCCAATGGTGCATATACCCCGGGGATTGGGAGGAAGCACAGCAAATGCAACATTACCGCGAATCCAAAAATGACTGGGTCTTAAGGAAGAAACTGTGGTATGGCTCCACCCATTATTGGTTACAGAATAAAAGCTGGATGCACGATTGATACATGCAGCCTCAGCATGATGCATATGCTGGGCATGAAACAGATACGTATGTGTTATGGAGGTATAGAAGGTTCCAAAAAAAAATATTATAATTAAGACGATAAGAACAATTAATGGGAGGGGGATAGGTAAAATTAAGAGTGGGTTTAGTTAGGGAGGTATTAGCATAAGAGAAACTCCACATAGAACAATTAGAATAAGTACCAACCCAAGTAGGGGCTGGGGTTAAACTATTACCAACAAAAACCCAACAATGAGATGCTGGAACTCTAATACTCTCAATTAAAGGAAAGCTATGATCACTTCGACCTGAAGCATTAAGAACTGGAAACACATAAGAATTAAATTGTGAAGAACAATTATTCCAAACACTAGAAGCAGCCCACTGCACATAGGGGGAAGAACAATTTACACTAGAAATATTAAATGAAGAAAAATTATAAACTATTGGTACAAATTGAAAGGGTAATGGATATTTAGGTGAGAACTGAGTGGAGCAAACAAGACAATCTTCTGGACTCAGCGCTGACAGGGACTGGTTTCCGCTGACCTCCTGCACCCAGTAGGCGGCGAACCAGGTTTGTAGTCCACCTTCTCCTAAGGGCTCTGTGGGCAAAGATGTTGTGAGGGAGAGCAGCATAACCTGTAAAGCAGAATAATACGAGCCCTGCTCAGGGGCATTAGTTTGTTTATTAAGAACTACATTTGCTGAGCCAGTTATGATGAACTAGCTTGTCACCGGGGGTACTTGTAGCCACTAAGTAGGTGTTAGGGTACTTGCCGGCCCGGAGAATGGTGGCTTTTATAGGTTCTCGATGGCCAGAGGCTTGGGGTTCTGTAAGCCAAACCAGTTGGCCGGTGTTAAACACGGGGGACCAAGGCGGCTTAGGTGTAGGTGAAATGTGAGGCCAGCGAGAGTAACTTTTGTTGAGTGCGATAAGTACCTGGGGTAAAAATGAGCTCCAGTTTTTAAAATCAGGGTTGGGGTTTGCTGTTCGCAGCATAGTCTTAAGGACTGCGATTTTTCGCTCCACCACACCATTGCTTTGAGGATGATATTTAGTATGGATGTGAAGGGAAGCCCCCCATCCAAAAAATGAGCTGTTCAATGCTTTTGCTGGTAAAGGGTGGCCCACCATCTGCTTGGACTTCAGTGGGAGTGCCCCAGGCAGCTGCTGTTTGCTTAAGAGCCACAGCGACAGAAGCAGCATTGGTTTTAGTAAGAGGGACACAAAAAGTTTGCCGAGACCCCAGATCGACAGTAACTAAGGCTTTTGGAAAACGACGAGCACCTGGCAGGGGTCCTATTAAGTCAATTTGCCACGTACTACCTGGGGCAAAGTGTTCTGCAGCGTATGCAGAGCGCTCATATCGGGGACGATTCATAGTTTTTACCTGCACACACTGCAAGCAGGACTGAACAATGAGCTCGCACTGACTGCGGCTAACGTCAGGCTTTTGGTTAGAAAAGCCAGATAACAGGCCGTACAATTTTGTGGGTGGTAAGTGTCCCCATTCTTCGTGGAGCCAGCGCAACAGCGGGTCGGCCTGTGGGGTGGGATTTGCCATATGAACTTGGGAGACCTCTCTCATTCTTTGATCAAGACTGGAATGCAGGGGGTTAGAGTCTGGTCGATGAGAGGGACAGTGCGTAACGAACCAAGGGTGAGAGAATTTATGAATTAGGGTAAAAATTTGGTCCCATATTTTAACAAAAGCTGAGGGAGAGGCTTGCTCAATTAAAATATCTAAACAAAATTGAGAATCGATACCTAAAACAACTTGCTTGTTGGCAGAGTGGGCATTAGCAACATGCTGGGCAGCTAAAAGAACGCCCTGCACTTCGCATTCTTGTGCGGAGCAGGAGGGAGGCAGTAACTGCACATTAAAGTAATTACATGTGGAACAAAGAACTCCCGCCCTAGGGGATGGTGAGGTGCCCCCGTCAGACACAACCCAGGGATCATATTTTGCTTCAATGCATAACGGTTGGTGAGATGGGGGAGCTAAGATGTTATCGCTGGGAGTTAGGGTCCATGCCTGCCAAGCTACCTCAACCTGGAAACATAGAAGCTGCCAGGTGCGAGTAGTGCCATGAAACTCGGGTGGCGGGGTACTTGTAAGCCACGGGATTAAATGAACATGTGGTCCAGACAAGGTACCTGGGATAGGGACTTGGGACCAGTGACGAGCACTGGACGCAGCGAGTAGCATTTTTCCCACCAGACCATAGTTATACTGGGGTCCAGACAGGCGATGGGCCCAATTGTAAATGGCATTACCATGTTGCAATACAGTGAACCCTACATGGTGTTTTGTGATAAACAAATTAATGTTGAGGGGTTCTTGGGAATTAAAACGGGCGAGGGGGGGGTTAGAGGCGAACCAGCCAGCTAGCTTCTCTAAGCTTTTTTGTGCTGATGCATTCCACACTTCTCGGGAGCGTTTAGAAGAGAGAGAGCTTTGTAGGATTTCTAGGTCAGAAATTAATTGCGCTGGAATATATTGGCGGTGATAATTAAGGAGACCTAGTAGCTGCTGAAGCTCTCGTTTATTTTTTTTGGAGGGGCTTCTGTCCAAGGGTCTAATACGCTGGCTGGGGCTTGTGTGTGAGTGGTGGGAGTGAAATGGAGTCCCAAGAATGAGAATTGCTGGCTGGGCTGCAGGTGGCTCTTTGTTTTGTTAATTTGCCACCCATCTGCTTCTAATGCATCTATTATCATTTGGGTGGTACTTTGAACTGCTTGTGGATTGGGCCCACAAATGACAATATCATCTACATAGGCTAACACGGACACATCCTGTAGGGGTTTTACCTTTTGTAATGTGATATTGAGATGGGACGATGCAAGTGCAGGTGAATTACAGAACCCCTGTGGGCAGACTTTCCATTTATATTGGACGCCCTTAAAAGCAAAATTTAAGATTCCTTGTGTGTCCTGGAGTGGGATTTGGTAAAACATATCTTTTAAATCAAGAGTACATGCCCACTGATTACTTGCATCGCTTAGTTGCCGCTGTATTTCTGGAATGGTGACAGAGCTGGAAAATGCGATAGGCTTTACACGGCTGTTAGCTTGTCTATAATCAATGACAAGGCGATATTTAGAGGGATCGCCGGGCTTGGGAATACCCCAACCCGCAGACAGAAAGGTGGATGCAGTAACCCTTTCTATTTTTTTCTCTTCTAGAAGCTGAGTGAGCAAAGCTTCAATAAGGGGAAGCCCTTCGGATTTTGTGGGGATAGGGGAAAATTTCCATGGCTGGGAGTTAACTACTTCGGGGGTATAGGGGGAATGATCGCCTACGGTTATAGGGAGGGCTTGCAGAATTTGATTATGCAGTTTAAATTTTTTAATATCTGAGACACCTAGCAGATTTTTTGATCCTAACAAGGCTTTTATTTTTCTTACGTATTTTTCGTGGGCAATTTTAACCCAAACCACGGGTTTTTCTTGTACTGCATTGAGGCCTTGAACAAACATAAAGGAGCCAGTAGGACAGTGGGGAACGTTGGGCTCAATAATGCTAACTTGAGCTCCAGTGTCTAATAAAAAGGAGGTGGGGGTGTCACCGTTAACTAACAGGGTGGCGTATGGGCGTTCATCGGTGGGATCTTTAATTTGGGCCGGGCAGCATCCGGCCCCTATTCGTTTTTTGACCTAACATAGTCCTCCCAATTTTTCCAGCCTAGCTGTTCGGCTATATTTTGCTGCTCTTGGTCTGACATTTTACGCAGGGCTTCTTTGGGGATTCCCTTGTTAAGAAGGAAGCCAAATCGTGCCCGTTCAGCTTTAGTTCGCTCAGGATATTTTTGGGGATTAAACTGACTCTTTGGAGGGTCTTTTGGTGGCGAATCAACTGGGAGGACAACAGGCGGGGGCGGCAGTGACAACTTAATTTTACTAACTACTTCAAATAACGTTAAGATGGATCTGCGAACAGCCGCATGCAAGTGCAGCATGGCACCGGTGTCAGCTCCAGGGGCAGCTTCTAGTGCTAAATCAACTGCCTCTGCTGAGACAGGAATTTGGGTGGGATCAGTAACATGTATAAAGGGTGTGGCCACCAATTGCTGTTGAACAGTCAAATTAAGTGGGTTTTGTAGTGGATCCCACAGGGCTATGGAGGCTCCTGCGATTGCCCATATTAAATCGTGTGGATTAACTAAGGCTCCCGGGGGGATATACAATCCTTTAAAACTGCCTTGCATTGCTAAAATGGCAGCTGCCGGGGTGGTAAGTGGCCAAATGCGATTATTTAATAAAGCATGACCCGGGAAGCCTCGTGCCCAATTGGCCGTTTTGGCTAAGATGCCAGCCTCCTCACGGTCCACCAGTTCTGCTCCGTGTTCTAAGGCTAGCCGCCCGACCCAAACCATTGGTGCCTCATCGGCTTTTCGTTGCGTTTCCTTTAAAAACTCTTTAAGTTCGGCCTTAGTATGTGTTCGCAGTTCAGTAACCCGCGTGGTGTTGCCTGTTTGTGCATCTATTTTAGTTCTAGTTATCGCAATAGGCAAAGCTTCTGCTACAGTTTCAGATTCAGTAAATTCTGGGGCTGTTGGCAGAGCTGGACACAGAGGAGTTTTAGGAGCTTCATATGGGGGTGGCAAAATTTTCTGAGAGGGACTTGGGGAGGGGGAGGTAGTGATGGGCTCTACCTTTTCTGTCTTCTCCTCATTATCATCTTTAGGAGAGCTTGGGGCTGCCTGTTTAGCTGCAAACATTGTGCCCCCGTGGAGGACAGAACACAGATCGAGGGCCTTACATATCATGCTAAACAGGACGGTGGAAACATCCTCAGATTTATATTCATCGGGTCGGAATTTTTTGGTTTTCTTAATTAAATTTAATTCTTTTATCATCTGGCATAATAATTTGTGTGCCGGATCAGCAGGTATTACCCGAGGTGAGGGAATCAATTTGGAAACAGTACCTCCGGATTTTCTAACAATGCGGCTACACTCTCTCCAAAGCTGAGAGGGATCTGCAGCACCGAGGTTCTCCACAGTCTCCGTGCACTGAGGCTGTAGGGAACAATCGGCTGGCTGACACCTAAAGCTCGGGTGGCACCGAAGGAGGCATCCCATATCTGCCAGGGTTAATGGTACAGTATAGCCTTTTAGAGTTTTACCCGAGCCAAGGGAACAGATCCATTCTATTTTTGGATCAGTCGAATTTTGGCTAGTAAAAAGGTGAAACTGCAAATGTTGGAACTGTTCAGTTTCATCATCAGCGCGGTCTGCAGCGTGCCACGGGCATGGCCCAACTCCCTTGCATCCTGTTCGTGACGCCATGTGGATTGCCAAGGGCACACAGGGGCGAAAGAAAATGCAGGCCTGTTATTTACCAGGCTGCACGTGGCAATAGACTATATTGGTAAGGGATGCAAGGAGAGTATGGGTCACACTGCAAACTGCAGACACACACACACACAACTAAAATTAATCAATTTAAAGTTTTATTGGGGATAATTACAAGGGGTAAGGGAACAGCGTTTGATTAGCTAATAGAGTTAATGAAACTTAAAACACACAATGACTAAAATATCTACTAACAATATTTATAAACAAAGATGCAGCAATTAGTAATAACTGATACTTACAAATACAAACCAACGCATAATGACCGGCAAACGTAGAAACTCTGTTTGAAACACGTGAGCTGAGAGAGAGGCTTCGAGGTGATCAGGCTCGGTTACGGGTGTACACAGGATACACAAGATTCATTTTTCTTTCTCCTCTCCCTGCCTGCACATGGCAGGCAGCCCATAAAGTACCAACTATGACATCATAGAAGTGTCATAGGGGACGGGGCCCAAAACCTGTTTGTGTTCGTTTCTGATTGGCACAAGCAAAGTTTACACCAAGTAGGGGAGCAGGTGCCTCAAAGTCTGGCTTCGCCCCCAAAAGGTGAGGAAATGCATATTGCTTTAGAATGCGTGCAACACTGAATGACAAAAGAAGAGGCCAGGGCAATACCGGTATGGGCAAGTTTTACAGGATGCAGACAGGAACTCATCTCAACA
>NW_020701784.1:0-1288 GCF_002925995.2 Terrapene triunguis | reverse complement strand
CTCGCGGCACTGCTTTGCATCATCCGGGCATTGCGATCTCAACCCATTATTCCAATAGGCGTGGTGATCATAGTGCTCATAATTGCCGCGGTGATCTGAGCGGGCTCCATGATCCCAGTGCTGGCTATGGCGTCTGGTCTGAAAAAAGGCGAGACATCACAGTCTATATGTGTTATGTGTGCTGCCAACCCTGACATAACAACATCCTCCCCATACTCTGTATGTTCCCCCAATGACCGACAACTGACTCCTCAAATCTTTTGTACCGTTTATTTTTAAATATTCTATAATAAAATTTATATCTGACGGACCAGGGGAGGGAGAGGGGGAGGGAGGGAGGGGCGAGTGACGACATGGCGTACAGGTACAGGGAATTAAAATCAAGAAAGGTGGGATTGCATCAGGGAGAAACACAAACAACTGTCACACAGAATGCCCCCCCCCCAAAGATTGAACTCAAAAGCCTGGGTTTAGCAGGAGGGAGGGGGGAAGCAAATGAATGGAGAATAAATCTATTTTTTACATCTTAAGACGACGGCGCAGCATGACTGATAGCCCTTGGCATTTTCTGGGTGCTTGGCAGCAAATACTGGGCGCTTGGCAGTAAGCCTTCAGGTCTACTGCACAATATGATACCCACTGCAGTGTGACAACGATGGATACCAGTCATAATATACTATCTTCTGCCCAAAAGGCAAGGGGTTGCTGCTGTGTAGCAATCTAGCCCCACGTCTGCCAGCCCCATGTCTGCCAGCACCCAGATCACCATCGGCCTCTTCTGGGTGCTTAGCAGACAATACTGGGCACTTGGCAGAAAATAGCATACTACGACTCTGCTAACGTGCAATGAGCCAGCAGGGCGCCTGGCAGAAAATAGCATACTATGACTGATAACCATCATTGTCTGCCCGGGTGCCCATGATCGACAGCCACTGCAGTACGACGACGACGGTTACCAGTCGTAATAAACCATCTTCTACCAAAAGGCAAGGGGCTGGTGCAATGCAGCCCTACGGCTGCCAGCCCCACAGCTGCCTGCACCCAGATCGCCAATGAAGGCTACCAGTCATGCTGCACCGTCTACCGCCAAAAGGCAGTAAGCTGCTGCTGCTGTTTAGCAATGCAGTCCCACGTTTGCCGGCACCCGGAAGAGATATGGTGACGGTAAGCTGAGCTGAGCGGGCTCAATGCTTGGCGTGGTATGTTGTCTGCACAGGTAACCCAGGTAAAAAGGCGCGAATCTATTGTCTGCCGTTGCTGTGACGGCGGGGGAGGGGCCTGACGCAAT
>NW_020701783.1:0-2000 GCF_002925995.2 Terrapene triunguis | reverse complement strand
AGCCCTGCCCCAGACCCCCGTCCATCACTGGTTCCACTGGCTGCCTGACTCCCCCAGCCCTACCCCAGACCCCCTGTCCATCACTGGTCCCATTGGCTCCCTCTAGTTCTCACCCTATGCAGTTGGAATTGACATTTGGCTTTGGTATCCGGTGAACCCAAATCACCTCATGATTTTACCCTGGTTGAGAGATTTACCCTGCCCCACCCCAAGCTCTGGCTCTGCCTGCTGCCCAGCTGCCTTGCCTCACTGCCCACCCTGTCCTCCTGGCTCATAGTACCCACTTGCTCCTTCTGAACCACCACGGCTTATTCCCCCCACCCCGCCCCCAGGCAGCTGCTGAAAGCTGGGATTGAGATCAACAGGCAGACGAAGACGGGCACGGCCCTGCACGAGGCAGCACTCTACGGCAAGACGGAGGTGGTGCGCCTGCTGCTGGAGGTGAGCTGACAGGCCCTCGCGGGGAGGAAGGGGGGCGGTACCTCAGCTACCAAGTCTGCAGCCCTTAGGAGAGCGATCCACTATAAGAGACAGCAGCTGGAGACGGGGGAGAGAGACGGTGGCTCAGTTCTGGAGGGCAATGGGGGAGGAGAGGGGCAGGGGAAGATGCAGCCTGTGGCCTGACTGCAGTGGCTGGTGGGGGTGAGAACTGTAACAAGATTAACAGGGCAAGAGACAGAACCTCCCTCCATCAGTGCAGCTTCTGGGACTCGTTCCTGTCCTGTCCCTGCTCCCACTTCCTCTTAGTCCCCCAAACTGCCAGTGATAGGTGGCGAGAGAAGATGGGGGCTCTTCTCCCCCAGGCCTCTGAATGCTGGGCCCCCTGCTCCTCCAGAAGGGGTCTGGGTCTGCAGCACAGGAGGTGCTGACCTGCCTGTAGGCTGCCTCCCCAGCAGCACTTCTCGTGTGAGGCGTGGCTGCCCAATGGCCCTGGCACTGACAGGGTCTCTGCTGGCTCCCCCACGGCAGGGTGGCGTAGACGTGAACATCCGAAACACCTACAACCAGACGGCCCTGGACATCGTGAACCAGTTCACCACCTCGCACGCCAGCAAGGACATCAAGCAACTGCTGAGAGGTGAGCTGGGTCTAAGCGTAATGCTGGGCTCTGTTCCACGTGCTCTGTAATCCCATGGGCAGAACCAGGAGCCCTGCTGTAGGGAGCTGATTGCCCGGCTCTCACCTGGCATTGGCAGGGAGAAAGCCTTTCTATGGGGGCATGTGTGGCAACATCCCAACCCTCCTCCAAACAGGCCCTCAGCTAACCTGACTTTGAGTGCTCAGGTGAGGGGCTTCAATACTTATATATGCAGGCATTGGGGTGCCGGCTTTGGGGGGGACAGCAGGGGACCGAGTTCCTGGCCGTGCTATTAATGTTCTCTCCCCTTCTCTTTTCCTGTCCCCTGCCCTGTTCTCCTGCCCCGTCCCCACACTTCTCCCATGCTCTTTCTTCCCTCTTTCCCTTCTCTTCAGAGGCATCAGGAATCCTGAAAGTCCGAGCTTTAAAGGATTTCTGGAACCTCCATGACCCGACTGCTCTCAACATCCGGGCAGGAGATGTCATCACGGTGAGCAATCACCTGCAGCTGCGCAGAGACCATGGCTAATAAACACTGGAGTAGCTGGGAGCTTCCTCACAGCCAGGGACCCTGCATGTTCCCTACAGCACCTCCTGCTGGGTGTGGCTGGGAGCTTCTCCACAGCCAGGGACCCTGCATGTTCCCTACAGCACCTCCTGCTGGGCGTGGCTGGGAGCTGCCCATAGCCAGGGACCCTGCATGTTCCCTACAGCACCTCCTACTGGGCCTGGCTGGGAGCTGCCCATAGCCAGGGTGCCTGTATTATGCCATGTCCTGGCTCCTGCTGGCGCTGGGACACCTGTAAGGAGTCTCTCGCTCAGGGGCCTAACGCTCTCGTGCCCGGTGCCTCGCGCAGGTCCTGGAGCAGCACTCTGACGGGCGCTGGAAGGGGCACATCCACGACACTCAGAAAGGCACCGA
>NW_020701782.1:0-1675 GCF_002925995.2 Terrapene triunguis | reverse complement strand
ACTGGTTCCACTGGCTGCCTGGCTCCCCCAGCCCTACCCCAGACCCCGTTCATCACTGGTCCCATTGGCTCCCTCTAGTTCTCACCCTATGCAGTTGGAATTGACATTTGGCTTTGGTATCCGGTGAACCCAAATCACCTCATGATTTTACCCTGGTTGAGAGAGAGATTTACCTTGCCCCACCCCAAGCCCTAGCTCTGCCTGTTGCCCAGCTGCCTTGCCTCACTGCCCACCCTGTCCTCCTGGCTCATAGTACCCACTTGCTCCTTCTGAACCACCACGGCTTATTCCCCCCACCCCGCCCCCAGGCAGCTGCTGAAAGCTGGGATTGAGATCAACAGGCAGACGAAGACGGGCACGGCCCTGCACGAGGCAGCACTCTACGGCAAGACGGAGGTGGTGCGCCTGCTGCTGGAGGTGAGCTGACAGGCCCTCACGGGGAGGAAGGGGGGCGGTACCTCAGCTACCAAGTCTGCAGCCCTTAGGAGAGCGATCCACTATAAGAGACAGCAGCTGGAGACGGGGGAGAGAGACGGTGGCTCAGTTCTGGAGGGCGATGGGGGAGGAGAGGGGCAGGGGAAGATGCAGCCTGTGGCCTGACTGCAGTGGCTAGTGGGGGTGAGAACTGTAACAAGATTAACAGGGCAAGAGACAGAACCTCCCTCCATCAGTGCAGCTTCTGGGACTCGTTCCTGTCCTGGCCCTGCTCCCACTTCCTCTTAGTCCCCCAAACTGCCAGTGATAGGTGGTGAGAGAAGATGGGGGCTCTTCTCCCCCAGGCCTCTGAATGCTGGGCCCCCTGCTCCTCCAGAAGGGGTCTGGGTCTGCTGCAGAGGAGGTGCTGACCTGCCTGTAGTCTGCCTCCCCAGCAGCACTTTTCGTGTGAGGCGTGGCTGCCCAATGGCCCTGGCACTGACAGGGTCTCTGCTGGCTCCCCCACGGCAGGGTGGCGTAGACGTGAACATCCGAAACACCTACAACCAGACGGCCCTGGACATCGTGAACCAGTTCACCACCTCGCACGCCAGCAAGGACATCAAGCAACTGCTGAGAGGTGAGCTGGGTCTAAGCGTAATGCCGGGCTCTGTTCCACGTGCTCTGTAATCCCATGGGCAGAACCAGGAGCCCTGCTGTAGGGAGCTGATTGCCCGGCTCTCACCTGGCATTGGCAGGGAGAAAGCCTTTCTATGGGGGCATGTGTGGCAACATCCCAACCCTCCTCCAAACAGGCCCTCAACTAATCTGATTTGAGTGCTCAGGTGAGGGGCTTCAATACTTACATACGCAGGCATTGGGGTGCCGGCTTTGCGGGGACAGCAGGGGACCGAGTTCCTGGCCGTGCTATTAATGTTCTCTCTCCTTCTCTTTTCCTGTCCCCTGCCCTGTTCTCCTGCCCTGTCCCCACACTTCTCCCATGCTCTTTCTTCCCTCTTTCCCTTCTCTTCAGAGGCATCAGGAATCCTGAAAGTCCGAGCTTTAAAGGATTTCTGGAACCTCCACGACCCAACTGCTCTCAACATCCGGGCAGGAGATATCATCACGGTGAGCAATCACCTGCAGCTGCGCAGAGACCATGGCTAATAAACACTGGAGTAGCTGGGAGCTTCCTCACAGCCAGGGACCCTGCATGTTCCCTACAGCACCTCTTGCTGGGCGTGGCTGGGAGCTTCCCCAC
>NW_020701781.1:0-5798 GCF_002925995.2 Terrapene triunguis | reverse complement strand
AAAAAGAAGGCTTTTAATTAAAGAAAAAGGTAAAAATCATCTCTGTAAAATCAGTATGGAAAATAACTTTACAGGGTAATCAAACTTAAAGAGCTCAGAGGACCCCCCTCTGTCTTAGGTTCAAAGTACAGCAAACAAAGATACACACTCTGGTAAAAAGGTACATTTACAAGTTGAGAAAACAAAGTAAATCTAAGACGCCTTGCCTGTCTTTTTACTTACTAGTTTGAAATAGGAGAGACTTGTTTAGAAAGATGGGGAGAACCTGGATTGATGTCTGTCCCTCTCAGTCCCAAGAGCGAACCACCCCTTAAAACAAAGAGCACACACAAAAGCCTTTCCCCCCCAAGATTTGAAAGTATCTTGCCCCCTTATTGGTCCTTCGGGTCAGGTGTCAGCCAGGTTACCCGAGCTTCTTAACCCTTTACAGGTAAAAGGATTTGGAGTCTCTGTACACAGAGAGCTGTTACCCTTCCCTTTATAGTTATGACACGCCCCCCAAATCACAGATAGTGTTGGACGTTCGGTTCCACACTGGCTGTGATTTCTTCCTGGAGTTCTAGGAGAAAACAGAGTTAATAAGACACATGTACCTTTAGACATACTACTGATTATATAAAAACTAACAATATGTTTCATTCCAAGAACAATTGTTAACCAGTTAACTCTGGGAAACTTTCCCGGGAGAGTGCATCAGCCACTTTGTTAGAAGCTCCCGAAATGTGTTGTATTTCAAAATCAAAATCTTGGAGAGCTAAACTCCACCGAAGAAGTTTTTTGTTATTTCCCTTGGCGGTATGAAGCCACTGTAGCGCAGCATGGTCTGTTTGTAGTTGGAAACGCCGTCCCCAAACATATGGGCGTAGCTTTTCCAGCGCGTACACAATGGCGTAGCATTCCTTTTCGCTGATTGACCAGTGACTTTCCCTCTCAGACAGTTTTTTGCTGAGAAACACGACAGGATGGAATTCTTGATCCGGTCCTTCCTGCATTAAAACTGCTCCCACGCCTCGCTCGGACGCATCTGTGGTTACTAGGAACGGTTTGTCAAAGTCTGGGGCCCTTAGCACAGGGTCAGACATGAGTGTTGCCTTAAGCTGGTTAAAGGCCTTTTGACACTTATCAGTCCACTGAACTGCATTTGGCTGTTTCTTTCTGGTTAGGTCTGTCAGCGGGGCGGCGATTTGGCTGTAGTGTGGTACAAATCGCCTATAATATCCGGCCAAGCCTAAGAAGGATTGGACCTGTTTCTTTGACTTTGGAACCAGCCACTTTTGGATAGCATCCACTTTGGCCTGTAGGGGATTTATAGTTCCTTGACCCACCTGGTGCCCCAGGTACGTCACTCTGTTTTGGCCTATTTGACACTTTTTAGCCTTAACAGTTAGTCCTGCCTGTCGGATGCGCTCGAAGACTTTTTCCAGGTGCTCCAGGTGTTCTGTCCATGAATCAGAAAAAATGGCCACATCATCGAGGTAGGCAACTGCAGATTCTCCCAATCCCGCTAGGAGACCATCTACAAGTCTTTGGAAGGTGGCGGGTGCATTTCGCAACCCGAAAGGGAGTACATTGAATTCATACACCCCTGCCTGGGTGACGAAGGCGGACCTTTCCTTAGCGGGTTCATCTAGTGGTACTTGCCAGTACCCTTTGGTTAAGTCTAAAGTAGAGATGAATTGGGCATGTCCCAATTTTTCCAATAGCTCATCTGTGCGTGGCATTGGATAGTTGTCAGGACGAGTTACAGCATTTAGCTTACGGTAGTCCACGCAAAAGCGTATTTCCCCATCTGGTTTGGGAACTAGAACCACTGGAGATGCCCATGCACTGTTAGAGGGGCGGATTATACCCATCTGTAGCATGTCCTGGATCTCCCTTTGTATAGCCGCTTGGGCATGAGGTGACTCCCGGTAGGGTGGGGTTCTAATTGGGTGAGCATTACCTGTGTCAATGGAGTGGTATGCCCGTTCGGTCCGTCCTGGAGTGGCTGAGAAAATCGGTGCAAAGCTTGTGCACAGCTCCTTGATCTGCTGTCGCTGCAGACGTCCCAGGGTCGTGGAGAGGTTCACCTCTTCCACGCCACCATTCCTTGTTCCTTCGTAGTAGACACCTGCAGGCCACTCCGCGTCATCTGTTTCCTGGGCTGTAAACTGGCAAACGTTTAATTCTCTGGAATAAAAGGGCTTAAGAGAATTAACATGGTATACCTTAGGCTTTATGTTGGAGGTGGGGGAGGCTATGAGATAGTTAACAGCTCCTAGGCGCTCCTGGACCGTGAATGGTCCTTCCCACGACGCTTCCATTTTATGGGCCTGGAGCGCCTTTAAGACCATGACTTGGTCTCCTACTTTGAAGGACCGTTCTCTGGAATGTTTATCATACCAGGCCTTTTGCTCTTCCTGAGCATCCTTTAGGTTTTCTTTAGCAAGGGCTAAAGAGTGTCGGAGGGTGTTTTGTAGGTTGCTTACAAAGTCTAGAATGTTAGTTCCTGGAGAAGGCGTAAACCCCTCCCATTGCTGCTTCACCAACTGTAATGGCCCCTTAACCTCGCGGCCATACACAAGTTCAAATGGTGAAAACCCTAAACTGGGATGTGGTACAGCCCTGTAGGCAAAAAGCAACTGCTGCAACACTAGGTCCCAATCATTGGAGTGTTCATTTATGAATTTACGTATAATGGCCCCCAAAGTTCCATTAAACCTCTCCACCAGACCATTGGTTTGATGGTGATGAGGGGTGGCAACCAAGTGATTCACCCCATGAGCTTCCCACAGGTTTTTCATGTTCCCTGCCAGGAAATTAGTTCCCGAATCTGTAAGGATGTCGGAGGGCCAACCTACCCTGGCAAAAATGTCTGCTAATGCCTGGCACACACTTTTAGTCTTGGTGTTGCTTAAGGGTACAGCTTCCGGCCATCGGGTAGCAAAATCCATGAAAGTCAGTACGTACTGCTTTCCTCTGGGTGTCTTCTTTGGGAAAGGACCCAGAATATCCACAGCTACTCGCTGAAATGGGACCTCAATTATGGGTAGTGGCTGGAGAGGGGCTTTAACCTGGTCTTGGGGCTTTCCCACTCGTTGGCACACCTCACAAGACCGGACATAATTAGCAACGTCCTTGCCCATTCCCTCCCAGTGGAAGGACTTCCCCAACCGGTCTTTGGTTCTGTTCACCCCAGAATGGCCACTGGGATGATCATGGGCTAAGCTCAAGAGCTTTACCCGATACTTAGTGGGAACTACCAACTGTCTTTGAGGATGCCAGTCTTCCTGGTGCCCACCAGAAAGAGTCTCCTTGTATAAAAGTCCTTTTTCTACAACAAACCGGGATCGGTTAGAAGAGCTGAGAGGAGGTGGGGTGCTCCGCGCCGCCGCCCAAGCTTTCTGAAGGCTGTCATCTGCTTCCTGCTCGGCCTGGAACTGTTCCCTTGATGCTGGAGACATCAGTTCCTCCTTGGACTGTGGACTGGGGCTTGGTTCCTCTGGAAGCGATGCAGGTGCTGGGGCTGTTTCCATTGACTGTGAACCGCTGTCCGCTGGTGCACTAGGTGGTATTTCAGGCTCTGGCTGAGCCTCTTGGGTAGGGTTATCTGCTGCTTCCGCCAGTTCAGGCTCGCTGGTGCCCTCTGGCATTGGAGTTGTAGATGGGTTTGCAAGCGCTGGACTCAGTGCTGGCAATGGTTCTGGTGCTGGTTGCGTTGCCAGTTCCGGTTCTGGGACTGGCTTTGGCTGGGTCTCTGGGATTGGATCCACTACGGCTGTTGCAGTCGTTGGCAGGGGATCCGGTTCCACCACCTGTGTTTGGGTCTCCGGTAACACCGACGGGGCTCTGGTGGACGGCTCAGGAACAGGGATGGGGGTGAAAGCTTGCTTAGCCTGGCTGCGGGTGACTATTCCCACCCTCTTGGCTAGCTTCACATGGTTGGCCAAGTCTTCCCCCAGCAGCATGGGGATGGGATAATTGTCATAGACTGCAAAAGTCCACATTCCTGCCCAGCCCTTGTACTGGACATGCAACTGGGCTGTAGGCAAGGTTACAGACTGTGACACGAAGGGTTGAATTGTCACTGTAGCCTCCGGGTTGATGAGTTTGGGGTCCACTAGGGATTGGTGGATAGTTGACACTTGTGCCCCAGTGTCCCTCCAAGCGATAACCTTCTTTCCGCCCACTCTCAAGGTTTCCCTTCGCTCCGAGGGTATGAGAGAGGCATCTGGGTCTGGGGATCTTTGGTGTGACTGGGGTGTAATGAACTGTAATCGGTTGGGGTTCTTGGGGCAGTGAGCCTTTATATGCCCCAGTTCATTACATTTAAAACATCGCCCTGCTAAGGTATCACCGGGGCGATGTTGGTTGGTGGAGACTGGTGGGGTGGGGTGAGAAGGCGTCTGGGGTTTCCCTTGGGATGTGGGTGGGGCCTTGGGTTGTCCCCGGTGGTAAGGTTTTGTTTCGGCTTGCCCCTTCTGATATTCGCTCCAACTGCTACTAGCTTTTTTCTTTTCTGTCACCTCCACCCATTTGGCTCCAATCTCCCCCGCCTCGGTTACAGTTTTGGGCTTCCCATCTAGGATGTACCTTTCTATTTCCTCAGGAACACCCTCTAAAAACTGCTCCATTTGCAATAGGAAGGGCAACTCTTCCGTAGATTTAACATTTGCTCCTGATATCCAGGCATCCCAATTTTTCCCAATGTGGTAGGCATGTCGGGTAAATGACACATCGGGTTTCCACCTTAGGGCTCTGAACCGCCGACGGGCATGCTCAGGTGTTAGCCCCATTCTGATTCTGGCCTTGTTTTTAAAAAGTTCATAACTGTTCATGTGTTCCTTAGGCATTTCAGCCGCCACCTCTGCTAAGGGTCCACTGAGCTGCGGCCTCAGCTCTACCATGTACTGGCTTGGAGGGATGTTGTATCCAAGGCAGGCCCTTTCAAAATTTTCTAAGAAGGCCTCAGTATCATCGCCTGCCTTGTAGGTAGGGAATTTCCTGGGATGGGAAGTGGTACCTGGAGAGGAGTTGTTAGGATGGTCTGATGCACCCTGCCTAGTCCTTGCTGCTTCCAGTTCCATCTCTTTTTCTTTCAGCTCCATCTCTCTTTTATGGGCCTCCTGTTTGGCTTTTTCTTCTCTTTCATGGGCCTCCTGTTTGGCTTTTTCCAGCTCCATTTCTCTTTTGTGGGCCTCCTCTTTGGCTTTCTCTTCTCTGTCTCTCAGCTCCATCTCTCTCTTGTGGGCCCCCTCTTTGGCTTTCTCTTCTCTGTCTCTCAGCTCTATCTCTTTTTCTTTCAGCTCCATAGCTCTCTTGTGGGCCTCCTCTTTAGCTTTTTCTTCTTTGGTAGTCATTTTCCTGGTTTTCTTGTGCTGGGTCACACCCCTCTGCAGTTGACTGAAACTGGGATGTACTTAGCTCTGGCTGCTGCTGAGTTAACAGAGACTTTCTAACAAGCTACTCCCGAGGATGTAAAAAGAAAAAAAAAAACAATTCAACTTGTAAATTATCTTTACCAGTCAGTCAAAGTTTGCTCCCTTTGAACCCTTCTCTTAACAAAGGACCTCGTTAAAAAAAACTTAACACCTCTGCCTTCAGGCAAGGAGAGATAAGATATGCATCTACCTTCAGCTCTGCTTTCCAAGCAGCTAGAAGGAAAAAAAAATCTCTTACTGGCTTTTGGGTTTAAACGATCCCACCTCTGCCACCATGTCAAGGCTGTATCCCCACTTTGAACTTTAGGGTTCAAATGTAGGGGCCTGCATGAAAACTTCTAAGCTTATCTACCAGCTTAGCTTTGGTCCGCTGCCACC
>NW_020701780.1:0-5341 GCF_002925995.2 Terrapene triunguis | reverse complement strand
GCGCCGGCAAAGGTCAGTAGCGCGCCCCTCAGGCAGGGGGGGCGCCGGCAAAGGTCAGTAGCGCGCCCCTCAGGCAGGGGGGGGGCGCCGGCAAAGGTCCCGGCGTGGCTCGGCCGGGTAGGGGAACGCAGGCCCACCCTACACCACTGCGTTCCAGCCCAGGGCCCTGACGGTGGCAGGACGAGGGTCCCGCCACTGGATCAGCGGGGTCCTTCCGTGATACAGACTCACCACTGTGCAGCTTTGTCCCTGGGCTACTTCCTACCCGATCGCTCGTCCGGATCCCTCTGATCCCGTCAGTGCGTCGGGGTAGTCCGCTCTTGGCAGCTCCAGCTCCCCCTCAGGCTCAGGCTCCTCCAGCTCTCCCCGGTCCTTGGCTGCTGGCAGCTCCAGCTCCCACTCCGGCTCCTCCAGTTCCCCTGGGTACTCGGCAGCGGGCAGTCCTGGCAGCCCCAGTCCGTCCTCCCGGTGCGGTTTCCCTTGGTCCAGGGCCTCCCCTGGCGCGGCAGCAGGATCTGAAGAGAGCAGCCCGCGGTCTGCGTCTGCCTCCCTCCTTGGTGCTGCCCTGCCTGAGCTAAGGGCCCCGCCCTTTATACTTCCTGTTCCACCCCTCCCCTTCCGGGGGGTGGAGCTAGCTTGGGCTGGCCCCGCCCACTCCGGCTGAGAAAAAGGCCCTTTTACCTCCGGTTCGGAGGGCAGCCACCCTGGCTCCCTACATACCCCACCCCTCAAATCCAGCTCCCGAACCTCGGAGCTGGCGTCCTCAGCCTCCCCCAGACGGGAGAAAAAGTCCGCATTGGCGTTATCCCGTCCCGCCCGATGGCGGATCGTGAAGGCGTAGGTTTGTAGCGTAAGATACCATCGCTGAAGGCGGGCATTCGCGTCCTTCATCTTGTTGAGCCACTTCAGGGGTGCATGATCTGTGACCAGTATAAAGGGGGCCCCGAGGAGGTAGTAGCGGAGGGCATCAACCGCCCACTTAACAGCTAGGGCCTCCTTCTCCAGGACGGAGTAGTTTCGCTCCCGGGGGAACAGTTTCCGACTGATGTAAACAATAGGGTGCTCCTCCCCGTCCACCTCCTGTGAGAGGACCGCGCCAAGCCCCACGCCGGAGGCATCGGTCTGGACAATGAAGTCACGATCAAAGTCCGGGCTGAAGAGTACGGGCTCGCTACACAGGCGGTCTTTGACAGTTTGAAAGGCCCGCTCGCAGTCATCAGACCAGCACACTCTGCGGGGGCTCTCTTTGGTCAGGAGTTCTGTTAAAGGGGCCGTAATAGTTGCAAAGTGGGGTACGAACCGCCGGTAATAGCCAGCTAGGCCCAAGAATTGACGCACCTGCCTCTTCGTGGTTGGTGCCTGGCATTCCTGGAGTGCTTGAACCTTCCCGATGAGGGGGCGTACCTGTCCGTGCCCCAGGGTGTACCCCAGATAAGTGGTTTCTTCCCGCCCGATTCGGCATTTCTTGGGATTGGCTGTGAGGCCGGCGGCGCGGAGGTCCCGGAGGACAGCCGCCACTCGGTTGAGGTGTTCCTCCCAGTTACTGCCATAGATAACCACATCATCCAGGTAGGCGGCGGCGTACTTGGTGTGAGGTTGCAAAATCCGATCCATCAAGCGCTGGAAGGTTGCGGGGGCCCCATGGAGGCCGAAAGGCATCCGAGTAAACTGGTACAGGCCGGAAGGGGTGGCAAACGCGGTCTTCTCCTTAGATCGGGGTTCCAAGGGGATCTGCCAGTACCCCTTGGTGAGATCTAATGTGGTGATATAGCAGGCTTCTCCAAGCCGGTCGAGGAGCTCATCGACGCGGGGCATTGGATATGCATCAAACTTTGAAATGTCGTTGACTCTCCGAAAGTCAATACAAAACCGCCGGCTCCCATCTGGCTTTGGAACGAGGACGACGGGGCTCCGCCATTCGCTCTGGGAATGCTCAATAACACCCAGTTCCAACATGGCCTGAACTTCCTCCTCCACGGCCTCTCGCATTCGCCTAGGCAATGGCCGGGTCGTCTCTCGGATCACCACCCCGGGGTCGGTCTGGATTTCATGGTAGGCGAGCGTAGTCCGTCCGGGCTTTGGGGTGAAGGTCCTGGGGAACGCCTTCACTAGGCAGAGGGCTTGTTCCCGCTGCTCGGCAGTGAGCGTCTCGGCTAGCTGTGGTTCCCCACTATCAGACTCTTCGGGGAGTTGTGGCCCGAGGTCTGGTTCAGGCGGGTATGGGGCAATTAGTAGTCCTTCCCGTTCCCGCCAGGGTTTTAAAAGATTTACGTGATAAATCTGCTTTCTCTTCCGGTGATCAGGCTGCCGGATTTCGTAATTGACAGGCCCCACTTGGCGAAGGACCTCATACGGGCCCTGCCAACGGGCAAACAGTTTTGATTCCTCCGAGGGGAGCAGGAGGAGAACTCGGTCCCCGGGGGCAAATGATCGGACCTGGGTGCCCCGATTATACTGCTGCTCCTGGCCCCTTTGGGCCATGTTTAAGTTCTCCCTCGCAAGTTCACCCGCCCGGGCCAGCCGCTCCTGCAGCTGCAAGACGTATTGTAAGAGGCCCTGCGTTGAGGATGGTGTATGTTCCCAAGTTTCCCTCAGGAGATCCATCACTCCGCGGGGCCTTCGCCCATAGAGGAGCTCAAATGGAGAGAACTTCGTGGAAGCCTGTGGAACTTCCCGAACCGCCAGTAGTAAAGGGGGAAGTAGTTGATCCCACTGACGGAGGTCCTGGGTGGGGAAGCGTCGTAACATTCCCTTCAGGGTCCGATTAAAACGTTCGACTAACCCATCCGTTTGGGGATGGTAAACTGAGGCTTGCAGTTTCTTAATCCCTAGCAGGGCACATACTTGACGGAACAACTTAGAGGTAAAGTTGGTCCCTTGGTCAGTAAGTATCTCCCGAGGGAGACCTACCCTGGCGAAGATTTTCACGAGCTCTGCTGCAATAGTGCGGGCCGTGATACTCCTTAAGGGGACAGCCTCAGGGAAGCGGGTGGCGTAGTCCATCAAGACAAGGATATATTGGTAGCCCGCCTGACTTTTCGGGAAGGGTCCGACCAGGTCCATCGCTACTCGTTCAAACGGAACGCCCACTGTTGGTAGCGGAACCAGGGGGGCCTTCCGGACCCCGGCCGGGGCGGCGTGTTGGCAGTCCGGGCATGACCCGCAGTAATCCTTCACCTCTCGATGGACGCCGGGCCAGAAGAACTTGGCGAGGACTCTAGCCGTGGTTTTCTCCGGTCCTAAATGGCCTGCGGCCGGGATGTCATGGGCTAGCCTTAGGACCGCCCGTCGATGAATGCGGGGAACCACGAGTTGGGTCCGGACCTCTCGGGTTTGAGGGTCCTGCTCCACGCGGTAGAGACGATCCTGCTTGAGTTCAAATCTAGGCCATTGGGTGGCCCGCTGGGCCTCCACAACCTTCCCCTCTACCCGTGCCAGCTGTTCATAGGCAAACCGGAGCGTAGGGTCCTCCCTTTGGTCTCGGCTAAAGTCCCTAACATCCAGCGGGGGGCCCCCCGTCTCCGGGCCACCCTGTCCGGGTGAAAGGGATGGGTCAACGCCGGGGTCCGGACACAGCCCGGGGCCTGGGTCCGTCGCAGAGGAAGCTCCCTCCAACGCCTCTTCCGGAGATAGGGACCGGAGCACCTCGACGAAGTCTGGCCAGTCCCGGCCCAGGATGATTGGGTAGGCCAGGGATGGGGCCACCGCCACGTTCATTAACTGGGTTGCCCCGTTCACCGTGAGAGGGACCTGAACGGTGGGGTACGGTTTAACATCTCCATGTATACACTGTATCCGTACCTCCCCGACAATCTGCTCGGTATCCGGGAGGAGGGACTGGCGGACGAGAGTCTGCCCACAGCCCGAATCAATTAGACCCACAACGGGTGTCCCGGCAATGCACATGGGGGCCGTCAATTTGGCCGCGGACAGCGGGCGGGCCCGGCGCTCCCCGGTGTACACCCGGCCAAAATCGCATTCCATCGCTGTACAGTCTCGTTGCAGGTGACCGTACTCGCCACACCGAAAGCAGGGTCCTACCTCTGTGCGCCCCGACCGTACAGGGTCACCCGGGTGGCCCCGGGGTTGGCCGGGGCCCGATGGACGGGTCCAGCGTCCGGACGGCGCGGGTTGTGGAGCCTCGGGCCGTCGGGAGAAAGTAGTGCCGCCTCCGTTGGGTCGTCGGGCTCGAGTTGGCACGTCGACTTTGGGGGTGGACCCCCTTTCCGGCTTCTGAGCGCCGGATCCAGAACTGGGGGGTCGGGCTGTCGGTCCTATTGGGGCCTCGGCCTCTAGAAAGTTCTCCATAAGTGTGACAGCTGCACTTAGAGTTTGAGGTCGGTGCCGCAACACCCACGCCCTCCCTGGAGTTGGGAGGATATGCACGAACTGCTCGAGGATGATCTGTTCTGTCACCTCGGCCACAGTTCGATGCTTGGGTTGTAGCCATCGGCACGCTGCATCCTTTAATTCCTGGGCCACGGCCCGGGGCCGGGCACCCGGGGGGTAAGGCTTTCCCCGAAACCGTCGCCGAAAGGTCTCCGGGGTGATGTCAAAGGCATCCAGGATAGCTGCTTTTACGCTGGCATAAACACGGGCCTCATCGTCTGGTAGCCCCCGGTAAGCCTTCTGGGCCGGCCCCGTTAAATAGGGGGCAAGCAGGGTTGCCCATTGGTCCGGGGCCCAACCAGCTACTGCAGCAACCCGCTCGAAGGTCACCAGATAAGCCTCTGGGTCATCCTCCGGCCCCATCTTGGCCAGACGGATTGGTGGAGCGGGGGGGTTGGGGGTGTTCGCCCCGCCCGGCTGGGGCCCACCAGGGCTCGGCCACAGGGTAGCAAGTTGCTGGAAACATTGGGTCTGTTGTTCGCGGTGCTGGGCCCCCAAGGTTTGAAGCAACTGCTGCTGGTGGGTACCCAGCTGCTGTATGAGTTGTTGCTGCTGCTGCTGCTGCGTCTCAGCCAGCGCCTTGATAAGCCTCTCCATCTCCATATTCCGTTTGGGGCTGTCTCTGCCTCCTTGCTCTAATCCCTTCCGGCAGGGATAGGGGGCGCTGCCCGCATTCTCCACCACTTGTGATCGGTGTCGGTCCGCCTACCCGCCAGGGGGCGGTGGGGAGCTACGTCGTCACGGGCTGGCCGGGGTTACGCCTCCGCCAGCGGGGAATTAGCAGCGGAAAGGCTGCCAGCCAGAGTCTGTAGCGCGCCCCTCAGGCAGGGGAGCACCGGCAAAGGTCAGTAGCGTGCCCCTCAGGCAGGGGAGCGCCGGCAAAGGTCAGTAGCGCGCCCCTCAGGCAGGGGGGGCGCCGGCAAAGGTCAGTAGCGCGCCCCTCAGGCAGGGG
>NW_020701779.1:0-1076 GCF_002925995.2 Terrapene triunguis | reverse complement strand
TTCAGTGTCAAATAATCCCCAGATTTCAAAGTGAAAAGGAGCTGATTACACTGAGTTTTGCTTTGTTTTAAGGGCAAACCATGCAAAACTAAGGAGTTTTGTGTGGTTTCCAGTTCCATTCAAACCTAGAAGTTCCTTCTTGACCGATTGTACTGCAGATATTTATAAAAAGACTATTTCTCTTTAAGGAGCTATTGTGCATATGTACTGGAATGACTGCAGGATTCAGGGTAATTTGCTTGCTTCCTCTGAGGTATTTTTCCCAGGATACTGGCACTGCTATCACTCGTTTTTGGAACTATATCCTCTTCTTACAAACACGACCGTATCATGGTATTTATAAAATTCAGCCCTGAGAGCTCTGAAAAGTGCTGCCTTCATTAATCATTTGAAATGTTTCAACCAGTTGATCTCATTAAATATACATTTTTGAGTTGACAATAGAATATGTTCCACTAGATTTTTCTATGCCTTGAAGGCGTAGTGAGAGCTAACCTAAGGTACTGTAGACACCTGAATCTTTTCCAGATTATTTTCCTCTTATTGCAAGCAAATTAGGCCCTGATTCAGCAAGGGATTGTAGCAAGGGTTTACCATTGATTTGAATGGGAGTTAAGCATGTGCTTAAGTGGTTTGCTGAATCGGGCCTTCATACACCAGAGTCTTTTACTGATACTAACAAGGGGCCTGGTCTTAAAGGTGCACAAGAAGGTTCAGCAGCTCGCAGGATCAGTTTCTTGGATACCCAGAGTGGGCCCAATCTTGCTCCTACCATTGCTTGATCATTGGCTTCAACAGGAGCTAGATCAAGCCTACTAACTGTAACCATTTTATGCAAACCTTGGAATGGTTTTGGCTATTGACTCAATGGCCAAATCCCAACCTCCTGCTCTTTGTTTGCACATGTTAACAGTATGTGCATATTCACACTCATGGCTGTGCTTGCTTCTTAAAATATGCTCTGCTCTCACTTATTTGCATGCTCCCAAGGCCATGGAGGTCACTGCACCTAGGTATCTCTGCAAGAGATCACACACACACACACACACACACACACACACACACACACACACACA
>NW_020701778.1:0-1101 GCF_002925995.2 Terrapene triunguis | reverse complement strand
TTCAGTGTCAAATAATCCCCAGATTTCAAAGTGAAAAGGAGCTGATTCCACTGAGTTTTTTGCTTTGTTTTAAGGGCAAACCATGCAAAACTAAGGAGTTTTGTGTGGCTTCCAGTTCCATTCAAACCTAGATGTTCCTTCTTGACTGATTGTACTGCAGATATTTATAAAAACACTATTTCTCTTTAAGGAGCTATTGTGCATACGTACTGGAATGACTGCAGGATTCAGGGTAATTTGCTTGCTTCCTCTGAGGTATTTTTCCCAGGATACTGGCACTGCTATCACTCGTTTTTGGAACTATATCCTCTTCTTACAAACACGACCGTATCATGGTATTTATAAAATTCAGCCCTGAGAGCTCTGAAAAGTGCTGCCTTCATTAATCATTTGAAATGTTTCAACCAGTTGATCTCATTAAATATACATTTTTGAGTTGACAATAGAATATGTTCCACTAGATTTCTTTCTATGCCTTGAAGGCGTAGTGAGAGCTAACCTAAGGTACTGTAGACACCTGAATCTTTTCCAGATTATTTTCCTCTTATTGCAAGCAAATTAGGCCCTGATTCAGCAAAGGATTGTAGCAAGGGTTTACCATTGATTTGAATGGGAGTTAAGCATGTGCTTAAGTGGTTTGCTGAATCGGGCCTTCATACACCAGAGTCTTTTACTGATACTAACAAGGGGCCTGGTCTTAAAGGTGCACAAGAAGGTTCAGCAGCTCGCAGGATCAGTTTCTTGGTTACCCAGAGTGGGCCCAATCTTGCTCCCACCATTGCTTGATCATTGGCTTCAACAGGAGCTAGCCTACTAACTGTAACCATTTTATGCAAACCTTGGAATGGTTTTGGCTATTGACTCAATGGCCAAATCCCAACCTCCTGCTCTTTGTTTGCACATGTTAACAGTATGTGCATATTCACACTCATGGCTGTGTGTTTGCTTCTTAAAATATGCTCTGCTCTCACTTATTTGCATGCTCCCAAGTCCATGGAGGTCACTGCACATAGGTATCTCTGCAAGAGATCATGTGTGTGTGTGTGTGTGTATACACACACACACACACACACACACACACACACACACACACACACACAC
>NW_020701777.1:0-6123 GCF_002925995.2 Terrapene triunguis | reverse complement strand
TTCTTACACCTGGAAAAGACTATATAAGGCTGATGCCTCATCTCCATTTTGTCTTCAATCCTGCTTCATACCTCTGGAGGAACTTCGCTACAAGCTGAAGCTTTGAACAAAGGACTGAGGACCCATCCCAGCGGGGGATGTATTCCAGAGACTTGATTTGAACCTGCAGTATTCTATCGCTGCTGCAAGCCTGAACCAAGAACTTTGCCATTACTGTATGTAATTGATTCCATTTAACCAATTCTAACTCTCATCTCTATCTTTTTCCCTTTATGAATAAACCTTTAGATTTTAGATTCTAAAGGATTGGCAACAGCGTGATTTGTGGGAAAGATCTGAGTTGTATATTGACCTGGGTCTGGGGCTTGGTCCTTTGGAATCAGGAGAACCTTTTTGTGTATATTGGAATATTGGTTTTCATAACCATTTGTCCCCATAACGAGTGGCACTGGTGGTGATACTGGGAAACTGGAGTGTCTGAGGAGATTGCTTGTGAGACTTGCGGTTAGCCAGTGGGGTGAGACCGAAGTCCTCCTAGTCTGGCTGGTTTGGTTTGCCTTAGAGGTGGAAAAACCCCAGCCTAGGGCTGTAACTGCCCTGTTTGAGCAATTTGTCCTGAGTTGGCACTCTCAGTTGGGTTCCGCCAGAACCACATCGTCACAGTGGCGTAGTCGTGCTTGGATCCACAGAACGAGGTCAATTAAGCTTTGGGTCAGAACCCCACGCTATCCAAATTTGAATTTTGGGATTAGAGTTTTGTTGGTTAAAGAGCTGATGCAATGGCTGAGCAAAGAGCATATGAGGGACTTGGCAAAAAAGCCATGGAAAATTTGTGTTCAGAAAAGAGGATAAGCTTTAGAAAGAAAGCTACAAATCAAGAACTGAGAAATCTGTTAATGGCCAGTGATCAGGGGGCAAGAGCACAGCCCCTACCTGAGGCTGCAGAAGATGCAGAAAAAATTAGGATGCAAAAGGTGACAAGTAAACTGCAATTTGAGCATGAACAGAAGCTAGCAGATCTTCGATTGCTGGAGAAGCAAAAAATAGCAGAGTTAGAAAGAGAGAGAGAGAAGGAGGTTGCTGAGAGAGAGAAGGAGGCTGCTGAGAGAGAAAAAGAAGCCGATCAAAGAAAGAAGGAGGCTGATGAGAGAGAAGAGAGAGCTCGTAAGGGGCGTCTAGAGCTGCTCGCTGCTGAACAGGAGACTCACAAGATGGAACAGGAGACGGCCAGACTTCAGCTCCAAGTAATGGAAGAGCGGAGAAAGTCATCCCCACCTGGTACTCCACTTCCCCCCCGCCATGAGAAAAACTGGGAAAGGATGTGTCCCATTTACAATGATACTGAGGATATAGAGGAGTTTTTGTCTACCTTTGAACGCCTCTGCAATCTGTACCAGATCCCCGAGGGTCAGCGAATGCCTGTCCTGCTGACCAGACTGACTGGAAAAGCCAGGGAGGTATTTAATGAATTGGGGGAACAAGAAGCCTTGGATTATGGGCGGTTTAAAGATTCTGTGTTAAGACGGTTCAAGGTTACTCCTGAATCTTACAGAGTTAAGTTTAGAAAGTTTAAGATGTCTAATGATTGTACTTTTGTAGAATGTGCTCATAAGCTGATGGGTTTTGTTAAAAAGTGGGTTATGGGAGCCAAGGCGCATGGGAGTTTTGAAAAACTGCTGGATTTAATAACTTTGGAACAGTTCTTAGACATTGTGCCTGACAATGTGAGAGCAGCTGTGTGTGATAGGGACCCTGAGTCAGTCCTACGGGCAGCAGAGATTGCGGATGCCCATACCCAAAA
Source organism: Terrapene triunguis (assembly GCF_002925995.2). Lineage (NCBI taxonomy): Eukaryota > Metazoa > Chordata > Testudines > Emydidae > Terrapene > Terrapene triunguis. The sequence goes on along the minus strand of NW_020701777.1, from coordinate 4,322 downwards.
CAGGGCTCGAGAAGGGTGTAAAACCCCGGGGAAAACTAATCACCATTCCCCCCAGTTCAAGAGGAGGGAAGGATTTAAAAGTAAACCTGACTCTTCTAAAGGAGTTCAAGGGGGCCCGGAGGGTAGGAACTCACATCCCAGGTCGGAACAGGTTACATGCTATCACTGTGGCATGCTGGGCCACATGAGACCAGACTGCCCGACACTGAAGGGCAGCCCAAAACCAGGAACCCCAAATGCCACGGCCAATGCTAACCCTGTTGTTATAAACTCACAGGCAAGCTACACAGAGCCCAGCATTGGTGCCTTGTGGGCAAATGCTGTTTCTGTGGTCTCTGAAAACTTTGACCTTAAAACTCACATTAAAGCTAAGTATGGGAACAATAACGCAGAGTTTATTAGCAGTGCAGAAGTGAATGGAGTAAGGTGTATGGCATGGAGGGACACCGCAGCTGATATCACTTTGGTTAAAACAAGTCTTGTCAGGAAGGAAGATTATTTGCCAGGTGAAGATGTGACTGTTGTAGCCTTTTCTGAGTATTTTGTCAGGGTGCCTTTGGCTAAAATCCACCTGAAATGGAAGGGATCTGAGGGCACCATGGTTGTGGGAGTAAAAGATGCAATCCCTAAGGATATTATGATTGGAAATGATATTAAAGCTATGGTCAGTCAAGTTAACACAAACCAGGCACAGGAGAGGATTGATCCTAAGGTTGTGCCTATGGAGGGTTTCTCCAAAAGTTTGTCTTTGGAAAGTAGCTGTTTGGCTGTGAAGGAAGTTTCTGAATGTCTATCTAATGTCTCAGAAGTAAAACTGGAATTAGATCAAGCGAAGGGAGAGGAGAACAAGGAGATTTTGAATGAGCCTAGGCGGTCTTGTGAGCTGATGGCTTTATCTAGTCAGCAGTTTGGGAAGGCCAGGAGAGTGGAAGATGAGTGTCCCCATACCTTACCTGTTCCCTGTGTGAAGAATAGTGACAGTGAAGGAAATGTGCCTGTGTCTGTCAGGGGTATTGACTTGCCTATGGAGGAAGCTACCCCAGTCTCCAAGCAGTTCTCTGTGAACAGCCCGGTGTGCTGGGACAAGGGAAATGAAATCCCAAACGGTGTGTCTAGTAAAGGTAAATGTGTCTCCAACTCTTTTTTGTCTGTGGAGCAGACCGAAGGTGCCTTTCAGCCTGTGATGGTTGAGAGTAATTCAGTTGTCTCAGATTTGGTTCTGGATTCAACTAAAGCCCAGGAAGGGAATGGTCCTAAATTTGTGTCTGCTGGGGAGAACGGCACTGTAACTAGGTTGCATCCAGTTAGTGTCTTAGCAAAATCCCAGGGACCAGACAATTCGGGTGCTTGTATTTTGCCTGTTGCTCATGTGTGGTTGGAGAAGGGTGTGACAACTCTGTCTAATCGGGGTGATACCCTAGCCAGGGCACAAGGAGAGCAGAAAGGTAATTTGGTTGTGGTACCTACGGACAGTTTAACAACTTGTAGCAAAAAGGACAAAATTCCTAAGCTTGTGTGTGGCAAAGGAAAGGAGAATGCTTCTGACCTTTCATCTAATGAGTCTATGGGTTTGCCTGAAAGGGGATTGTGTAGAAATCTGCCTGATGGGCCAAAGGTGATCCTGAATGTAAGACAGGCCCAGACAGAGTCTGTTGTTGCTCAGGAAAGTGTTCCTTTAGAGCAAGCCCTAGGTGAAGAGGGTAAGGGCAAAATTTCTGTGAGGGGTGATTTGCTGCTTAGAAAAGCTCCTGGGGAAAAGAATCCTCATGGTAATCTGTGCAAGCAGTTCCCTGCAACTGAAGGGTGTGAGAGTGACTTAATCAAGGAAGTTTCAGTTCCTAACAGCCAGAAGTTGTCTGTTGTGAATGGATCCACTGACTTTCCTTTTAAAAGATCCAGTGTGGGTAGCTTTGAGAAGGTCTCAGATGGAGTAAGAGCTGTTAAGAAAGTTGAGCAGCCCTATGACCAAGTGGCTGTGTGGGGCCAACTGGTTGGGGAGACAATGGTGTTGGAACAGGAATGTCTCCATTCTGATTCTTTAAATGAGCAGTTTGTGCTTCAGGGTCTGAGGACAGATTTGGTTACTAATGTGTCAGAGCAGAGCAGTTTTATGGCTAAATGCTTAAGGATGCAGGGGAGAGCAAGCAAACTCTCACCCTCAGACTATTTAGATTTGTGTGGTATCTCTGTAAGACAGAGTCCAGCCTTGGAAATGATAGGAGTTACGAATATAAAAACTGGTGAACTGGCTCTGGTCTGGGGTAGTGCAAATTACTTGCCTGGAGGGGAGAGAAAGGACTTGCTAATAGCTGTTAGCAGAGAGAGCCCACCCCATCAGCCAGTGAATTCTGTTAATCAAGAGAAATCAAGGTTTGATCCTGCAGGACAAGGAGGAAAGAAAAAACTGAATTTTGCAAAGGGAAGCCACAGGTTAACCCTAAAATGCCCAAACTCCAATGGTATTGAGCCAAAGGTGTGGCATGACAAACATGATTGTAGATGGGTTTCAGAGTAGCAGCCGTGTTAGTCTGTATCCGCAAAAAGAAACAAGATCTCTATCAAGCATTCTTAAAACTACAATACCCACCTGCTGAAGTGAAAAAACAGATTGACAGAGCCAGACGAGTACCCAGAAGTCACCTCCTACAAGACAGGGCCAACAAAGAAAATAACAGAACACCACTAGCTGTCACCTTCAGCCCCCAACTAAAACCTCTCCAGCGCATCATTAGAGATCTACAACCTATCCTGAAAGATGATCCTTTACTCTCACAGATCTTGGGAGACAGACCTGTCCTTGCTTACAGACAACCCCCCAACCTAAAGCAAATACTCACCAGCAACCACACATCACTGAACAAAAACACTGACCCAGGAACCTATCCTTGTAACAAAGCCCGATGCCAACTCTGTCCACATATCTATTCAAGTGACACCATCATAGGGCCTAATCACATCAGCCATACCATCAGGGGCTCGTTCACCTGCACATCTACCAATGTGATATATGCCATCATGTGCCAGCAATGCCCCTCTGCCATGTACATTGGCCAAACCGGACAGTCTCTACGCAAAAGAATTAATGGACACAAATCTGACATCAGGAATCATAATACTCAAAAACCAGTGGGAGAACACTTTAACCTGTCTGGCCATTCTATGACAGACCTGCGGGTGGCTATCTTAAAACAGAAAAACTTCAAAAACAGACTCCAACGAGAGACTGCTGAGCTGGAATTGATATGCAAACTAGACACAATCAACTCCGGGCTAAATAGGGATTGGGAATGGCTGAGCCATTACAAACATTGAATCTATCTCCCCTTGTAAGTATTCTCACACTTGCTTCTTATCAAACTGTCTGTACTTGGTTACCTTGATTATCACTTCAAAAGTTTTTTTCTCTTACTTAATTGGCCTCTCAGAGTTGGTAAGACAACTCCCACCTGTTCATGCTCTCTGTATGTGTGTATATATATCTCTTCGATATGTTTCACTCAATATGCATCCGAAGAAGTGGGTTGTAGCCCACGAAAGCTTATGCTCTAATAAATTTGTTAGTCTCTAAGGTGCCACAAGTACTCCTGTTATGATTGTAGATGGACACTTGCAGTGAACTTGTTATTGCTAATGGTAAATTTTGTAATAAATGTGTTGCTATTGCCACAAACTGTAAAAATGTACAATGTGCCTAATCTTTTGGAGAATCCCTTGAACATGTTAAAAGGAATACATGAGAACACAAGTTATGTTAAAAGGCCTTGTTACACTGATGTTTCACAGTTAATGCCTGTAAACAATACTGGAACTTTTCACAGGGAAAAAGACATTCCAGACCTAATGTGCGGTGTGAAAAGGAAGACTGAGGCACACTATCATATTGCTTTCATGGCTAAATGCCAAGATTCCTGTACTATGAAGACCATTAATATCTGCATTTATTTGACGTTGATTGGGTTCCAAACATTTGCCCGAGCTTGTATAAATAAAGTAGCTGTTTGCGTTAGCTCTTGGCAAGATCACATGAGACATACAGGAACCATGCTGCAAGAGCAGATCCAATCCACTATTGTTCTAACTAAGTTTTACCTTGAGTTTGTAAAGAGATTCAATCATGTTGTTGAACATGACTTTGATAAACCATTTCTGTTATACACTGATATGGCTTCTAACCCAATACTAGCTGTAGTGAAACAGACCCAAGGATGGGGAGCTCTTGGGATGCAGTCAGTGATGTTTGTGTCATCCCTTCCTGCATCAATTTTGCGTTGGGAGTGTGACGTTATTGACATAAACTGGGACCATATAGATCATTGTTGCAA
>NW_020701776.1:0-2988 GCF_002925995.2 Terrapene triunguis | reverse complement strand
AGGCGCAGGGACGCACCAACACCTGGAGTGGAGCACCCACAGGGACATCTCTCGAAGAAGAACCCATCATTCCCATCCCTTCTCTCTTTCAGACAACTACCTTTTATGCAAGCAGACTGTTTCAATGACCCGTCTCTCACGCCCTTACCGGCTGGAAGCACGGTGTTCACAATGTGGCGCCTTTTTTTGGGTGTAGAGAAAAACTTGCTTTGCTTTACAGCGACCCTTCTGGCCAACTGAGGAAGCACCTCAAGGACTTGTCTTCACTACCGGGGTATGTCGATCTAAGTTACGCTACTCCAGCTACGTGAATAATGTAGCTGGAGTCAGTCAACGTAGCTTAGGTCGACTTACCCCGGTGTCTTCACTGTGCTGTGTCGACAGAAGACACTCTCCAATCGACTTCCCTTACTCTTCTCGGAGAGGTGGAGTACCAGGGTCGACTAGAGCACTCTGCCATCGATTTAGAGGGTGTTCACTGGATCGATTGCAGCAGCATCGATCTCCCTGGTAGTGAAGACAAGCCCTTAGTGGCTTTTTTATCTGAGGTCTGAATGGATGGGTTTGAGACTGAAATAAGGGAGACTGGGCAATTATTAGGTTTCTCACAGGAATGCACAGCCTCCCTACTCTCCTCCCCCCCACACACACACACACCCCTCCACAAAAGGGAAGAAACGTTGCCCTTCTAGATGCTGGAATAAACCTTCATAGAATCATAGAATATCAGGGTTGGAAGGGACCTCAAGAGGTCATCTAGTCCAACCCCCTGCTCAAAGCAGGACCAATTCCCAACTTCAACAACAGGAGAAACTGCTAGCAAAGTAATTGCCTCTTGCAAGGTGCTGATCAATTTTTAATGTGAAAGCAATGAATCAGGGAATCAAAGAGAGAGACAAACATCTCCAAAGGAGTGTGATAATTATTCAGTTTGGTCTAATGCTGAGATCCCATCAGAGGGAGATAATTAGGAACATGCTCCGTGTAAGCTGACAAATGGCTCAGCTTGGATGGATACTGAAAGAGAATTATTCAGGATGTGTGCCGAGAGATTGATAGAATTGAACAAACAGAAATAGGCTTTGGAATGAAAGAAAAAAAGCAACAGTTCCTGCTTATCGAAGCCTCTTTGACACACTTTGAACAGGCCTACAACAACAAGTATTCCCTGGGACAGCCGCCCTTCCAGGGGACTCAGTAGGCCTCCTGGAAGGTAGAAGGGCATTGGCACAGAAAATTACAGGGGAACTCAGGAACAGGAAGGAATCAGCCATTTTTCTCTATAAAGTGTCCCAGAATGCGTCCCTTCCTCTTCACCCTTGGACTTGGTTCATGGTTTGGTAATTTTCTTCATTACTGCAAACTCCTCCCCTGTTCTGGACCTTCCAGTCCATCTCAGACACCTCTGCCAAAAGCCCCTTTTCATTTGCTTCCCCCAATCCCTTCTTCTGTCTTCCACAAAAAGGGACTTCACTTTCAAAGGAATCCCTAAAACCTTCCTTGCCTGTATCTGTGGCCTCACCTCCTCCAATCCACCACCCAGGTGTCTCTCCTATAGGCTTTCTCCTATTCCAGACTGTGCTTCGTTTCATGCCATTCAGGCTGCTTGGAATAAGCCTCTCAATGCATGTCCAAACCCTTCAGCTCTTGTCCTCCAAAGACACCCCATGCCTATTCCACAAAACATTACAGCTACAGTGACCATACACTTTTTGGTATCGGGATGTATAGTATCCCATTTGTGCCACTGGACTAAGCTCTTATAGGCAGGGATTGAGTTTTCTTTGGTACAAGTGCACCAACTGTACAGCACTATGTGCATGTACGAGGTTATAACAAATAACAAATCAGACAAGGAATCTGTGGGCAGGTAACCCTGCATGATATCACATCCCTGCCCCTCCTCCTGAAGCAGGAGGAAGGCTTGACAATTGGAGAGATAAAAGGTAGCCGTTAACATTGTGAAGTCCTGCAAAATGACTCATCTAATAATACTTTATCCCTCTACAGAGCAGCACATCAGAGGATCTCAAGGCATTTTGTGAACATTAGTGATTTACATCCTGATCTAAAGCACCTGAAACAGAATCCTATTGACTTCTGTGGGCTTTGGATCAGATTCTTAATCCTCATAGTTTCCACGTGAGCGAGGCAAGATTACTGGGCTACATTGTCAAAATGACTAGATTTTGGGTTCCTCAGTTTTCGGGTGCTCAATTTGAGACATATTAAAAAAAGAGGTCAGATTTCAGAAAAGTGCTAAGAACACAGGGATCTGAAAATCAGGTCCCTTTAGGGTATGTCAAGTTGAGTGCCTAAAAATGGAGGCATCCAAAATCGCCAGTCACTTTTGTTTAGGCCACTATCTCTATTCTACACATGGGAAACAGAGGCAGAGTTTAAACAATGACTTCCCCAGGTCACACATGGCGCTTGTGGCAGAGCCAGCAACAGAATCCAAGTCTGTCAATTCTGTGCTTTAATCACATCCTCCCAGCCTCACATTGCACCACAGGCTGGAATTTGTGTAGCCAGTTATTCTCATCTTATGCCTTTCAAAAAAGCTATCCAAGCAATAACAGGTCAAGGTGTGCAGTGGTGCACGGATTATCCTCTCTGCTTGAGAGGAGTGTTGAAGACACAGCACACCTGGGGGTATTAAGATATCCTGATATAATGGCACGTGGTATTGTTTGTGTCGACTTCTCTTTGCTTTTCCCACAGTGCTTAAGGCTGGGCTTAGAGCGGGTGACAAGTTCAGTAAGAGAAACTTGGCTTGTCAGGCCTAACGTCATCTTGTTATCATATCTGCACTACTGTCTCAACAGGGGGACATAAATCTATGCCAGGAAGCTGATAGACGAGCACATTAGTATCAAGTGTATGCATGAGGCAGGACACACAAGAAACCCAGGCCTGGAGTAAATATAAACAGCATTTAAAATTCTTTGTTCTAAGTATTTGTCCCTGTTGACCTTGAGGTTATAA
>NW_020701775.1:0-2848 GCF_002925995.2 Terrapene triunguis | reverse complement strand
TACTGCTACAAAAATCTCCGAGCAAAGGCGCAGGGACGCACCAACACTTGGAGTGGAGCACCCACAGGGACATCTCTCGAAGAAGAACCCATCATTCCCATCCCTTCTCTCTTTCAGACAACTACCTTTTATGCAAGCAGACTGTTTCAATGACTTGCTTTGCTTTACAGCGACCCTTCTGGCCAACTGAGGAAGCACCTCAAGGACTTGTCTTCACTACCGGGGTATGTCGATCTAAGTTACGCTACTCCAGCTACGTGAATAATGTAGCTGGAGTCAGTCGACGTAGCTTAGGTCGACTTACCCCGGTGTCTTCACTGCGCTGTGTCGACAGAAGACACTCTCCAATCGACTTCCCTTACTCTTCTCGGAGAGGTGGAGTACCAGGGTAGACTAGAGCGCTCTCCCATCGATTTAGAGGGTCTTCACTGGATCGATTGCAGCAGCATCGATCTCCCTGGTAGTGAAGACAAGCCCTTAGTGGCTTTTTTATCTGAGGTCTGGATGGATGGGTTTGAGACTGAAATAAGGGAGATTGGGCAATTATTAGGTTTCTCACAGGAATGCACAGCCTCCCTACTCTCCCCCCCACACACACACACACCCCTCCACAAAAGGGAAGAAACGTTGCCCTTCTAGATGCTGGAATAAACCTTCAACAACAGGAGAAACTGCTAGCAAAGTAATTGCCTCTTGCAAGGTGCTGATAAATTTTTAATGTGAAAGCAATGAATCAGGGAATCAAAGAGAGAGACAAACATCTCCAAAGGAGTGTGATAATTATTCAGTTTGGTCTAATGCTGAGATCCCATCAGAGGGAGATAATTAGGAACATGCTCCGTGTAAGCTGACACATGGCTCAGCTTGGATGGATACTGAAAGAGAATTATTCAGGATGTGTGCCGAGAGATTGATAGAATTGAACAAACAGAAATAGGCTTTGGAATGAAAGAAAAAAAGCAACAGTTCCTGCTTATCGAAGCCTCTTTGACACACTTTGAACAGGCCTACAACAACAAGTATTCCCTGGGACAGCCGCCCTTCCAGGGGACTCAGTAGGCTCCCTGGAAGGTAGAAGGGCATTGGCACAGAAAATTACAGGGGAACTCAGGAACAGGAAGGAATCAGCCATTTTTCTCTATAAAGTGTCCCAGAATGCGTCCCTTCCTCTTCACCCTTGGACTTGGTTCATGGTTTGGTAATTTTCTTCATTATTGCAAACTCCTCCCCTGTTCCGGACCTTCCAGTCCATCTCAGACACCTCTGCCAAAAGCCCCTTTTCATTTGCTTCCCCCAATCCCTTCTTCTGTCTTCCACAAAAAGGGACTTCACTTTCAAAGGAAACCTAAAACCTCCCTTGCCTGTATCTGTGGCCTCACCTCCTCCAATCCACCACCCAGGTGTCTCTCCTATAGGCTTTCTCCTGTTCCAGACTGTGCTTCGTTTCATGCCATTCAGGCTGCTTGGAATAAGCCTCTCAATGCATGTCCAAACCCTTCAGCTCTTGTCCTCCAAAGACAGCCCATGCCTATTCCACAAAACATTACAGCTACAGTGACCATACACTTTCTGGTATCGGGATGTATAGTATCCCATTTGTGCCACTGGACTAAGCTCTTATAGGCAGGGATTGAGTTTTCTTTGGTACAAGTGCACCAACTGTACAGCACTATGTGCATGTACGAGGTTATAACAAATAACAAATCAGACAAGGAATCTGTGGGCAGGTAACCCTGCATGATATCACATCCCTGCCCCTCCTCCTGAAGCAGGAGGAAGGCTTGACAATTGGAGAGATAAAAGGTAGCCGTTAATATTGTGAAGTTCTGCAAAATGACTCATCTAATAAACTTTATCCCTCTATAGAGCAGCACATCAGAGGATCTCAAGGCATTTTGTGAACATTAGTGATTTACATCCTGATCTAAAGCACCTGAAACAGAATCCTATTGACTTCTGTGGGCTTTGGATCAGATTCTTAATCCTCATAGTTTCCACGTGAGCAAGGCAAGATTACTGGGCTACATTGTCAAAATGACTAGATTTTGGGTTCCTCAGTTTTCGAGTGCTCAACTTGAGACATATTAAAAAAAGAGGTCAGATTTCAGAAAAGTGCTAAGAACACAGGGATCTGAAAATCAGGTCCCTTTAGGGTATGTCAAGTTGAGTGCCTAAAAATGGAGGCATCCAAAATCGCCAGTCACTTTTGTAAGTTTAGGCCACTATCTCTATTCTACACATGGGAAACAGAGGCAGAGTTTAAATAATGACTTCCCCAGGTCACACATGGAGCTTGTGGCAGAGCCAGCAACAGAATCCAAGTCTGTCAATTCTGTGCTTTAATCACATCCTCCCAGCCTCACATTGCACCACAGGCTGGAATTTGTGTAGTCAGTTATTCTCATCTTATGTCTTTCAAAAAAGCTATCCAAGCAATAACAGGTCAAGGTGTGCAGTGGTGCACGGATTATCCTCTCTGCTTGAGAGGAGTGTTGAAGACACAGCACACCTGGAGGTATTAAGATATCCTGATATAATGGCACGTGGTATTGTTTGTGTCGACTTCTCTTTGCTTTTCCCACAGTGCTTAAGGCTGGGCTTAGAGCGGGTGACAAGTTCAGTAAGAGAAACTTGGCTTGTCAGGCCTAACGTCATCTTGTTATCATATCTGCACTACTGTCTCAACAGGGGGACATAAATCTATGCCAGGAAGCTGATAGACGAGCACATTAGTATCAAGTGTATGCATGAGGCAGGACACACAAGAAACCCAGGCCTGGAGTAAATATAAACAGCATTTTAAATTCTTTGTTCTAAGTATTTGTCCCTGTTGACCTTGAGGTTATAA
>NW_020701774.1:0-5214 GCF_002925995.2 Terrapene triunguis | reverse complement strand
AGTGGAGCACCCACAGGGACACTCATCTCGAAGAACGTCAGTTACTGCACAGGGCGAGTAACCTCCTCTTCTTCTTCGAGAGATGTCCCTGTGGGTGCTCCACTCCAGGTGACATAAAAGCAGTGTGTCTCAAGGAGGTAGGGACTTCGGATCTGATAGGAATGCCGTAGATAGTACAGCTCTGCCCAATCGTGTATCAGAGAGAGGGCCCTGAGTAAGGGCATAGTGTTTAACAAATGTGTGTTCAGAGGACCAAGTGGCTGCTTTACGGATGTCGGCCAGGGGAACTCTGCGTAAGAAAGCCACAGAGGCAGCCAGAGATCTAGTGGAGTGAGTTCTGATGCTGGCTGGAGGTGTAACCTTCTTCATCTGACAGCACAATCGGATGCACTGAGAAATCCAGTTTGAAAGTCGCTGGGTAGAAATAGGAGTCCCTTTGGAACGCTCTGCGATGGAGACAAAGAGTCTAGAAGAGTTTCTAAAAGGTTTGGTTCTATCCAAATAGAAGGACACGGCCCTGTGTACATCTAATATATGCATTGTGGCTTTGAACGAGTTCGCATGTGGTTTCGGAAAAAAGGTTGGTAGGTGTATCGGCTCATTAATGTGGAATGAGGAATGCACCTTTGGAAGAAATTTGGGGTGTAATCTGAGGGTAACCTTGTCCTTGAAAAATAGCGTATATGGTGGGTCTGCCATAAGAGCTGCTATTTCTCCTGCCCATCTGGCAGAGGTAATTGCCACTAAAAATGCTGTTTTCATCGAAAGGTGTAAAAGGGAGCACGTGGCTAGGGGTTCAAATGGTTGTTGAGTTAGGCAAGATAGTACTAAGTGAAGGTCCCACGGAGTTGTAGGTGGTTTAATGTCTGGGTATAGGGCTTGGAGTCCCTTGAGGAAACGCTTGGTGATTGTATGAGCAAAAACAGAGGTATCATCAATTTTGTCATGAAAGGTTGTAATAGCAGCTAAATGGACTCGGATGGAGCTGAAAGAAAGGCCGGATCGCTTAAGGTCCAATAGGTAGTCAAGCATGAGCGGGAGAGATACCGACGTGGGACAAAGTTGTTTAGCTGAACACCAATGTGTGAATCGTTTCCACTTTCGTAGATAGGTGGTGCGAGTAGATTGTGTTCTGCTGTGTAGGAGCACTCTTTGAACTTGGTCAGAGCAAGCTAGTTCGTTTTGGGAGAACCATGTAGGAACCAGGCTTTGAGGTGAAGCATGGACAGGTTGGGGTGGAGAAATCGGCCGTGTTGCTGTGATAGGAGGTTCGGGATGAGAGGCAACGGAATTGGTGGTCGAATTGACATTCTGGTGAGGAACGGAAACCACGGTTGTCTGGGCCACGACGGGGCAATCAGGATCACCTTGGCACGGTCTGTTCGTATTTTTATCAGGACCCTGTTGAGAACCGGTATCGGGGGAAACGCATACATTAAGTTTCGGTGCCATGGGATCATGAATGCGTCTCCCAGGGAATGTTTGCCCAGTCCCGCTCTGGAGCAAAAGTCGGGACATTTCGTGTTTTTTGCAGTTGCAAAGAGGTCTATGGTTGGGTGACCCCAAATGCGGAATATGTTGTGAATGGTTTTCTTGTCTATCTCCCATTCGTGATCCCAGGGAAAGCGTCTGCTTAGTTCATCCGCTGTGGTGTTCATCACTCCGGGAAGATAGGTAGCTGATATCCGGATGTTGTTCGCAAGGCACCAATTCCAGAGCTTCATAGCCTCTGTGCAAAGTGAGTGGGAGCGAGCCCCTCCCTGCTTGTTTACGTAGAACATGCATGCAATGTTGTCTGTCATTATGCGTACATGGTGATTCCTGATTAGTGGGAGGAAGTGACGGCACGAATTGCGTATGGCTCGAAGTTCTAGGACATTTATGTGCAGAGAGGTTTCGGTTGAAGACCATAGCCTCTGGACTGTGTGGTGAGACATGTGTGCACCCCAGCCTGTCAGAGATGCATCGGTCGTCAGTATGAGGGATGGAGCTTCCTGAAGAAAGGGGACTCCAGAGCAGAGGTTGGAGTGAATTGTCCACCACTGTAGGGAATCTTTGACTTGGAAAGATATGGAGAGAGTCTTGTTTAGAGAGTGCACATTTGGTCTGTAAACCGTGCTCAACCACACTTGGAAGCACCTCGTGTAGAGTCATGCATTTTGGACCACAAAAGTGCACGAGGCCATGTGACCTAGTATTTGTAGACAGTCTCGGGCAGTGACCTGGGGACTGTTGTGAAGTTTTGTGGCCAGTAGGCTTATGGAGTTGAAGCGGTCGGGTTGGAGAGATGCCAATCCCGTCCGGGAGTCAAGGTATGCTCCTATGAACTCCAGATGTTGGGTGGGGCATAATGTGGATTTGTTTTTGTTTATTTGCAGGCCTAGAGATAGGAAACAATCGATGGTAAGTCGCGTGAATCGGAGAGCTTCATCAAACGTTGAGGCTTTGAGGAGGCAATCGTCGAGGTAAGGAAATATTATGACCCCTTGTTTCCTGAGGTAGACAGTGACTACAGCTAGGATCTTGGAAAAAACACGAGGGGCCGTGGACAATCCGAAGGGGAGAACCCTGTATTGAAAATGTGTTGAGCCAAGGGTAAAACGTAGGAAGCGTCTGTGGGCCGGGTGTATAGTCACTTGAAAATAGGCGTCCTGTAGGTCAAGGACTGAAAACCAATCGCCCTGCTCCAGCGCTGGGATTATGGTAATGAGAGTAACCATCTTGAACTTTTGCTTTTTGACAAATTTGTTGAGCCGCCTGAGGTTGAGGATTGGTCGCCATCCCCGTTTTCTTTTCTGTTAAGAAATAATGGGAGTAAAAACCCTTCCCTTTGTATCATTCGGGCACAATTTCTATTGCTCCCAGTTGAAGGAGATGTTGCACTTCTTGGAGGAGTAGTTGCTCGTGAGAAGGGTCCCTGAAGAGGGACGGGGAGGGTGGATGGGAGGCAAGGAGAGGAAGGGGATGGAGTAGCCAATTGTAACGACCTCTATAACCCACTTGTCGGTGGTAATGTTCTGCCATTGATGGGAGAATTGAGAATGGTCGTAGGCGGTGTCCAAAAATAGGTGTACTGGCTGAAGTGGGAACGCTGTTTTCTAAACCCTCGACCAAGGCTTCAAATTTGTTTATTAGTTGGAGGGGGTTGAGGCGCCCCCGCAGAATTAGGACAACAACGCTGGAATCTCGGTCTCTGGCGTTGCTGTTGTTGCTGCTCCTGTGATCTATGGAAGTGTTGTGTATATGCGGGGTAGCGTGAACGTTGGTAAGGTTGATATCTATATTGTCGCCTTCTGGTCCTAGGTGTCTGGAGACCTAAGGATCGGAGGGTTGCCTTTGAGTCCTTCATTGAATGAAGCACGTCGTTCGTGGTGGAAGCAAAGAGTTTTTCACCATCAAAAGGAAGATCTTCAATGGCACTCTGGACCTCTCGAGGAAAGAAAGAGGAGGAGAGCCATGACCCTCGGCGCATGACCACTGCTGTGGCGGTTGATCTTGCTGCAGTATTGGCTACATCGAGGGCCGCTTGAAGAGCGGTATGTGATATGATTTGTCCCTCGGAAACCAGAGCTGTGAATTGTTGTTTCTTCTGTTCTGGGATGTCATCAATAAAGTCCATGAATTTATTATAGTTTCTGTGGTCATATTTTGCGAGAACTGCAGTATAATTAGCTATACGAAATTGTAACATTGAGGATGCATATACTTTACGACCAAAGAGGTCCAAGCGTTTACTTTCCTTTTTGGCCGGGGTGGAGCGGGAATACTGTTGTTTGGTCCTTTGGTTCGCTGCGTCTACTACCAACGAGTTTGGCGCTGGATGGGTAAAAAGGAATTCAGAGCCCTTAGAAGGGATGAAGTACTTCCGGTCCGCTTGTTTACAGGTAGGTAGGCTTGTAGCTGGAGTCTGCCAGATGGACTCAGCAGGTTCTAAAAGGGCTACGTTGATTGGTAATGCAACCCTAGAAGAAGAAGAAGAGGGTTGTAGGATGTCTGTTAACTCATGCTGTTGTTCAGGGACTTCCTCCAAGTTAATTCTCAAGTCACTGGCCACTCTTTTTAAAAGGTCTTGGAATTTTAAGAAGTCATCCGATGATGTTGGAGGAGGGGAAGTAAGGCTTCTTCAGGCGTAACCTCCGGCTCTACTGGGATAGGAGCAGGACTTGGTTGATCCTGCAAGTGTGACGGTGCTGCCTGGTGTCTTGTGTCATTGGCAGGTTCGTCAGGTGGTGGTGCTAGGCAGGTGTTGCGCCTGGTTGAGGTGGAATAGTGCATGTGTTCTCGAGGGTATGGTGCCCATGGGGCCCAATATTGCCATTGTGGTGGGTAGGGCATAGGTGGTGCCATCCAGGGGTTCACGCCCCAGGGGGCAGGATCCTGAGAATAGGATGATGTGATTTTTCTATGACCTCTGTTGACTGGGGTCTGGGGATGTGAGTCTTGATACGGTGAAAAATCCCCCTGTGGTTCAGCTTCCTCCTCACTGGAGGAAGGCTGTTCAGACCCTGACTCAGCCATTGGAGAGAAGCAGGCATTCAGCAGGGGTGACTGCAGGATGGGTGACACAAACAGATCTCTTGCCTGAGTGAATTGCAGTGCTGAGGCTCCTCTTTGAGGTGAAGGCTGTGCAGGAGGGAGTTGCAGAGAGGAAACATTCCTCTGAGCCGGTATTTTGAGCCTGGGCTCACTGCCAGTCAGCTCCGCAGGTGTCGGTGCCGTGGCTGGTGCCGGGAGAGCAACATCAGTCTGCAGGGGGTCAGGCAGGTTGTGGAATGTCGGCACCGCATCCGTTGCGGTGCCGAACGGTGCCAGAAGAGAGGCAGGCAGCTGGAAGCCTGAAGCCTTGGCATCGGCGCTTCGCGCCGCAGCCTCAGGCGGGTTTTGCGTGGTGCCGGAGGAGCCTGGCTCATCAAATGTGCTCAAGCGGGGGAGCACAGGCAGGGAAACTGTTGATCTGCCTGAAGAGATCTTGTGTCTCATAACCTTCTTTGGTGACGAAAGTTGCCCTTTCTTTGTAGTTTTTTTGAGCTTCTTTGAGGCGGGGGGGCTGTGGCGGGCAGCGGAGCCGGAATCAGTGCCTGGGTCTGAAACTGACCCCAGGGATTTCTGAAGGAGGAGCAGTTTGAGTCTAAGCTCCCTGTCCTTCCGTGCCCTGGAGCTAAGTTTGCTGCAGTGGGCACATCTTTGGGGAATGTGGGTCTCCCCCAAACATTT
>NW_020701773.1:0-3793 GCF_002925995.2 Terrapene triunguis | reverse complement strand
AAATGTTTGGGGGAGACCCACATTCCCCAAAGATGTGCCCACTGCAGCAAACTTAGCTCCAGGGCACGGAAGGACAGGGAGCTTAGACTCAAACTGCTCCTCCTTCAGAAATCCCTGGGGTCAGTTTCAGACCCAGGCACTGATTCCGGCTCCGCTGCCCGCCACAGCCCCCCCGCCTCAAAGAAGCTCAAAAAAACTACAAAGAAAGGGCAACTTTCGTCACCAAAGAAGGTTATGAGACACAAGATCTCTTCAGGCAGATCAACAGTTTCCCTGCCTGTGCTCCCCCGCTTGAGCACATTTGATGAGCCAGGCTCCTCCGGCACCACGCAAAACCCGCCTGAGGCTGCGGCGCGAAGCGCCGATGCCAAGGCTTCAGGCTTCCAGCTGCCTGCCTCTCTTCTGGCACCGTTCGGCACCGCAACGGATGCGGTGCCGACATTCCACAACCTGCCTGACCCCCTGCAGACTGATGTTGCTCTCCCGGCACCAGCCACGGCACCGACACCTGCGGAGCTGACTGGCAGTGAGCCCAGGCTCAAAATACCGGCTCAGAGGAATGTTTCCTCTCTGCAACTCCCTCCTGCACAGCCTTCACCTCAAAGAGGAGCCTCAGCACTGCAATTCACTCAGGCAAGAGATCTGTTTGTGTCACCCATCCTGCAGTCACCCCTGCTGAATGCCTGCTTCTCTCCAATGGCTGAGTCAGGGTCTGAACAGCCTTCCTCCAGTGAGGAGGAAGCTGAACCACAGGGGGATTTTTCACCGTATCAAGACTCACATCCCCAGACCCCAGTCAACAGAGGTCATAGAAAAATCACATCATCCTATTCTCAGGATCCTGCCCCCTGGGGCGTGAACCCCTGGATGGCACCACCTATGCCCTACCCACCACAATGGCAATATTGGGCCCCATGGGCACCATACCCTCGAGAACACATGCACTATTCCACCTCAACCAGGCGCAACACCTGCCTAGCACCACCACCTGACGAACCTGCCAATGACACAAGACACCAGGCAGCACCGTCACACTTGCAGGATCAACCAAGTCCTGCTCCTATCCCAGTAGAGCCGGAGGTTACGCCTGAAGAAGCCTTACTTCCCCTCCTCCAACATCATCGGATGACTTCTTAAAATTCCAAGACCTTTTAAAAAGAGTGGCCAGTGACTTGAGAATTAACTTGGAGGAAGTCCCTGAACAACAGCATGAGTTAACAGACATCCTACAACCCTCTTCTTCTTCTTCTAGGGTTGCATTACCAATCAACGTAGCCCTTTTAGAACCTGCTGAGTCCATCTGGCAGACTCCAGCTACAAGCCTACCTACCTGTAAACAAGCGGACCGGAAGTACTTCATCCCTTCTAAGGGCTCTGAATTCCTTTTTACCCATCCAGCGCCAAACTCGTTGGTAGTAGACGCAGCGAACCAAAGGACCAAACAACAGTATTCCCGCTCCACCCCGGCCAAAAAGGAAAGTAAACGCTTGGACCTCTTTGGTCGTAAAGTATATGCATCCTCAATGTTACAATTTCGTATAGCTAATTATACTGCAGTTCTCGCAAAATATGACCACAGAAACTATAATAAATTCATGGACTTTATTGATGACATCCCAGAACAGAAGAAACAACAATTCACAGCTCTGGTTTCCGAGGGACAAATCATATCACATACCGCTCTTCAAGCGGCCCTCGATGTAGCCAATACTGCAGCAAGATCAACCGCCACAGCAGTGGTCATGCGCCGAGGGTCATGGCTCTCCTCCTCTTTCTTTCCTCGAGAGGTCCAGAGTGCCATTGAAGATCTTCCTTTTGATGGTGAAAAACTCTTTGCTTCCACCACGAACGACGTGCTTCATTCAATGAAGGACTCAAAGGCAACCCTCCGATCCTTAGGTCTCCAGACACCTAGGACCAGAAGGCGACAATATAGATATCAACCTTACCAACGTTCACGCTACCCCGCATATACACAACACTTCCATAGATCACAGGAGCAGCAACAACAGCAACGCCAGAGACCGAGATTCCAGCGTTGTTGTCCTAATTCTGCGGGGGCGCCTCAACCCCCTCCAACTAATAAACAAATTTGAAGCCTTGGTCGAGGGTTTAGAAAACAGCGTTCCCACTTCAGCCAGTACACCTATTTTTGGACACCGCCTACGACCATTCTCAATTCTCCCATCAATGGCAGAACATTACCACCGACAAGTGGGTTATAGAGGTCGTTACAATTGGCTACTCCATCCCCTTCCTCTCCTTGCCTCCCATCCACCCTCCCCGTCCCTCTTCAGGGACCCTTCTCACGAGCAACTACTCCTCCAAGAAGTGCAACATCTCCTTCAACTGGGAGCAATAGAAATTGTGCCCGAATGATACAAAGGGAAGGGTTTTTACTCCCATTATTTCTTAACAGAAAAGAAAACGGGGATGGCGACCAATCCTCAACCTCAGGCGGCTCAACAAATTTGTCAAAAAGCAAAAGTTCAAGATGGTTACTCTCATTACCATAATCCCAGCGCTGGAGCAGGGCGATTGGTTTTCAGTCCTTGACCTACAGGACGCCTATTTTCAAGTGACTATACACCCGGCCCACAGACGCTTCCTACGTTTTACCCTTGGCTCAACACATTTTCAATACAGGGTTCTCCCCTTCGGATTGTCCACGGCCCCTCGTGTTTTTTCCAAGATCCTAGCTGTAGTCACTGTCTACCTCAGGAAACAAGGGGTCATAATATTTCCTTACCTCGACGATTGCCTCCTCAAAGCCTCAACGTTTGATGAAGCTCTCCGATTCACGCGACTTACCATCGATTGTTTCCTATCTCTAGGCCTGCAAATAAACAAAAACAAATCCACATTATGCCCCACCCAACATCTGGAGTTCATAGGAGCATACCTTGACTCCCGGACGGGATTGGCATCTCTCCAACCCGACCGCTTCAACTCCATAAGCCTACTGGCCACAAAACTTCACAACAGTCCCCAGGTCACTGCCCGAGACTGTCTACAAATACTAGGTCACATGGCCTCGTGCACTTTTGTGGTCCAAAATGCATGACTCTACACGAGGTGCTTCCAAGTGTGGTTGAGCACGGTTTACAGACCAAATGTGCACTCTCTAAACAAGACTCTCTCCATATCTTTCCAAGTCAAAGATTCCCTACAGTGGTGGACAATTCACTCCAACCTCTGCTCTGGAGTCCCCTTTCTTCAGGAAGCTCCATCCCTCATACTGACGACCGATGCATCTCTGACAGGCTGGGGTGCACACATGTCTCACCACACAGTCCAGAGGCTATGGTCTTCAACCGAAACCTCTCTGCACATAAATGTCCTAGAACTTCGAGCCATACGCAATTCGTGCCGTCACTTCCTCCCACTAATCAGGAATCACCATGTACGCATAATGACAGACAACATTGCATGCATGTTCTACGTAAACAAGCAGGGCGGGGCTCGCTCCCACTCACTTTGCACAGAGGCTATGAAGCTCTGGAATTGGTGCCTTGCGAACAACATCCGGATATCAGCTGCCTATCTTCCCGGAGTGATGAACACCACAGCGGACAAACTAAGCAGACGCTTTCCCAGGGATCACGAATGGGAGAGCTGTACTATCTACGGCATTCCTATCAGATCCGAAGTCCCTACCTTTTTGAGACACACTGCTTTTAAGTCACCTGGAGTGGAGCACCCACAGGGACATCTCTCTCGAAGAAGAGGAGGTTACTCACCCTGTGCAGTAACTGACGTTCTTCGAGATGAGTGTCCCTGTGGGTGCTCCACT
>NW_020701772.1:7586-10437 GCF_002925995.2 Terrapene triunguis | reverse complement strand
TTGCCCTCTACCAGACTCCTGTACCCCACTGGTCTGGGTCTGTCACAGTAGATAAACATAAAATAATAAACCTAGAAGAAACGAGGATACAAAATAAATGGAATAGGTACAACAACAGCAAAAAAACCCCAAACAACCAAAAAAGTGGTGGGAGGCGGGTAGGGAGAGAGAAAGGTCAATTGGATAAGTGACTGTATCAAGAGAGGAATAGCAGACATTATCACTGTTCTCATAGGTGCTGGAACTAGGGGTGCTGGGGGGCTACCGCAGCCCCTGGCTTGAAGTGGTTTCCATTATAAACAGAGTTTACAGTTTGGTTCAAGGGCTCTCAGCACCTGCACTATACAAATTGTTCCAGCACCTCTGACTGTTATTGTACAACCAAGTGGTTACACCACATCTTGAATATTGCATGCAGATCTGCTCGTGCTTTTATAGCAAAGACATGATTGTCCCAGAAGAAGGTATAGTGTAAGTGTATAGGGGAGCAAGGGTAATTTTTATGCTTGATACTTAGGACTGGGAGCTGAGAGATCTGGGGTGAAACTGGCCCCACTGAAGTCAGTGGGAGTTTTGCCGTGGTCTTCACTGGGGCCAGGATTTCACCACTAGAGTCACCTTCAAGCTGTGCCACTCACTCAGTGTGACCTTCAGCAAGTCATTTCACAGCTCCATGCCTCAGTTTCCCCAACTATCAGTTGGGGAGCATAATTCTTATCTATCTCACAGGGCCTTCTTAAGGCTGAATTCCTTAATGTCTGTTCCTGGTGATACAACTTGGGAATTTAGGCAGAACTGCTTCACTCAAAGAATAGAACGACATCCCACAAAGAACACCCAGACTACTCCACTCACCATCACTGCTCATATTCCAGTGCTGTTATGAAATCGCATGTCTTCTGGAGGGCATTCTTGGTATCGACATGCAAAAATCCAACAACCCAGCTTCGAGTCGCTTTATCCTGCGTTGCTTTCGGCAATGGATTAGGGTTGCTTAGGTCTGGCTTGCTATAAATGGCCACAAGATGGACTCTGCTCTCAGTTATACTGGAGTAAATCTGAAGGCACGGAGTAACTGAGATCAGAATCTGGCTCAGATATGTTTATCCCGCATCCGTAGTGCTGCAAACTGGCCTGCCGGGTATGTTGTGTGACCCAAACATAACAATAGTATGGAGGTTAGTAAATCCATAACATTTCTGAGTATAAATGAGTTTGAGACAACTAGGTTTTTTGTGTGGAGGTGGGGATTGAAGAGGTCCAGTGAGAAAGCAGAGAAGTGGAGTTTCAGAGAAACCTGAAGAACAGGCTTGTTGGTTCAAGTGGCTTTTCCCCGTCCAACAGATTTTTAGTCATATCCTTAAAGAAACAATCAGTGCTGATACTCTGCCGATGCCTTTCCCTAGAATACAAAGTGATAGTGTAATAGTTTTACTTTGTGCTTAACTTCAGAATTCATGTGTAGCTAAGTGGCTAAAGCAAGCCACTTAACCCCTTCTTGCCTCTTTTTACCCAGTCGTAATATAAATGTCATTACACCGTTTCACGGGGCGTTCTGAGGCTTGAGTCATATTTGCAAAGTGCTTTCTGATCCTTAGATACAAGGTGCTATGCTGCAATGTAAATCTCGAGCTTAGCAATCATAATACTTCTTTAAAATTATCTGCTAATCCTGGAAGAAATATTACCGCTAAAACCTGTCAAGCGAGTACGTTCTGTCAGTTCTCTTTGTATCTGAAATCAGGTGAGAATGCAAAGGGTAGAATTAATTGAGCAAGCAATAGAGAAAATGTGGGATAATGAGGACAGGAAAGGAACTAAAATAGCTGGATTCAAAGCTCATCAAAATCAAGGTGCAAAACCACCCAAACAGGTTTTCACATTGAGAAACATGTCTGGCATTCATTACCCTCAAACCAACACTTCCTGAAATGTTTTATCCAGCTAAAACAGGCTGCAAGGTCTTCTAAAACCTCCTAAAAGTCAGTGAAACAGGTTGATAGTGGGAGAACTGAACAGCAGGAGAACAATGTTAGGTGTATTTCAAGGGCCCCATAGTTAAAGCACAGGAACAGGGACAATCATTCTTAGGTGGAGCAGAGGGTATTGAGAGGGCTTGATCAATGACTATTGATAAAGCACTTAGCGATCTTTGGATGGAAGGCTTTAGAGAAGTGCTAGTTATTTTTCCTTACACTTTAGGATAAGCCTGGAATGGAGGGGAAGTGAGAGTGATGGGGACTTCCTAGCCAGATCTGACTTTGTGTAGCTAGGTGAACCTTTGCTAGGGTGTTAATTACATCCGTTGCATTTCCTGTCTGTGTTAGATAGATCACGTCACGCATTAATTCATGATCTGCCAGGCAGGAGGTAGTAGGTTGAATTTTTCTTTCAGGAACGTAGCAGCATTTAATGTCATTGATTTACCAGCCTCCCCTCCCTCCCCCCCCCCGCCCATAGAATCATAAAATCATAGAATCATAGGACTGAAAGGGACCTCGAGAGGTCATCTAGTCCAGTCCCCTGCACTCATGGCAGGACTAAGTAATGTGTAGACCAGAGGTGGGCAAACTACGGCCCGCGGGCCACATCCGGCCCGCGTGACCCTCCTGCCCAGCCCCATAGCTCCTGGCCCGGGAGGCTAGCCCCCTCCCCCGCAGCCTCAGCTCACTGCGCGGCCGGCGCAATGCTCTGGGTGGCGGGGCTGCGAGCTCTTGCCGGGCAGTGCAGCTGCAAAGCTGTGGCCTGACCCGGTGCTCTGAGCTGCGCGGTGGCGTGGCTGGCTCCAGCTAGGCGGCGCGGCTGCCTGTCCTGGTGTTCTGGGCGGCATGGCTGTAGCGCTGCCAGCCAC
>NW_020701772.1:0-7486 GCF_002925995.2 Terrapene triunguis | reverse complement strand
GGGGGTTGAATGGGGGCAGGGGTCCCGGGGGGGCAATCAGGAAGGAGAGGGAGGGTTGGATGGGGCGGCGGGGGGCGGCCAGGGGACAGGGAGGGGTGGATGGGGCAGGGCTTCCCAGGGGGCTCTCAGGGGACAGGGAACAGAGGAGGTTGGATGGGGCAGGAGTCCCGGGGGGGCTGTCAGGGGGTGAGAAGCAGGGCGGGTCGGATAGGGGGCGGGGGCCGGGCCACGCTTGGCTATTTGGGGAGGCACAGCCTCCCCTAACCGGCCCTCCATACAATTTCAGAAACACGATGTGGCCTTAGGCCAAAAAGTTTGCCCATCCCTGACAGGTGTTTGGAGATTTTTAAGAGCAGGTTAGACAATGACGTAGATTCCACAACCTCCCTGGGCAATTTATTCCAGTGCTTAGCCACCTTAACAGGTAGGACGTTTTTCCTAATGTTCAACCTAAACCGCTCTTGCTGCTATTTATTCCCTGCTTTTTGAAAAACAAGACCTGGCAGGTCAGGCTACTAATGCATTGTTTAATGGAGAAGAAACCAATTTGCCATTTCCATATCTAAATGAATGTTACTGGAATATTGTTGAGTGAAGCTCATTTCCCACTTTTGGAAGAGCGGGGGCTGTGGACAGACATTTTCAGTGGGGCGTTTGCTTATGAGTGTGATGGATGACCCACATGTGTTGAATGGAGTCAGATGAAGATTGTATATTCTTTAAGCTGTTGTTGATTTATTGCTGGGTAGCGTGTCTGGTATTACTTAGCTAGGGAGTTCCTATTTTTTTAACGCTTGGGCAGCCTTAACTGTTACACCTCATGGTGTTTCTATGCTGGAGTATATACATATATAAAATATATAATCCAATAGAGAGAGGACCTGAGTCAAAACCCATTGGAATCAACGTAAATACTCCCATTGACTTCAAAGGGCTTTGCATCAGGCCTGTGTAGATTATACTGTATGAATGCACCTGGCCTCTTGGAATCTGAGCTTCCTCCTGCATAACATTTAGCCCTCAGCAGTTCCCTTCAAAGAGAGAAGAAGATGCACTAGGGGTGAAGAGCACCGAATGAAGTTGAAGGCAAGGCAAGGCCCCTTCGTCAGCCGTCTGGTCAGAGTTACAGCTTGTGATTTAAGTCAGTTAGCTATTTTTGCTGACACAGCCACAGTGATGTTAGTGTATTGGACCATCTGTATGTTTCACACTTAGGACCTTATCCATCGATCCCACTGAAGTTAATGGAAAGATGATTCTCATTGACACTTGCACATGTTGGATTGGGCTCTCCATTTTTAAGCTATTTTGTATTTCAACCTGGGGTTAAACGCCTCATGTTCAATTTATTTTCATTTTGCTTTCAGCACTTAGGAGAAGAAAAGGCTGTTGTCGCCCACAAGAGACATTGGCACAGAGCAGCAGTTTCTTTAGTCGTGCGTGCATCTGACATAGTGCTGTAGCTTCTCTGCCTTTCTGTCTCTCTCAAGATAATGGGGTGCCTGCTAAGGGACTTACAGAATACTGTATGCAAAAGATAACAGACCCCAAACAGTTGGTAGATAACCACTGTCTGGGCTGTAGGAGACACTCTGAAGATCTATTGGTGAAATAGCTGCCACACCATCCATCTTTTGACTCGTCTGCACGGCCGTCTTTCATGCGTGCTGTCCCCCGAAACACAAACAGAGATCAAATAACAGCCTGTTTTGACTCCAGACCATGGGGTGAGTTATCAAATTATCAAAGCTTCTGATTTAATTGAAATTTCATAGATAACCCTAGACCTGCTTTTAAGTGCCAGTGGGAATTCAATTAAAATGCTTTTATAAAATTCTAGCATTTTTGCTCAGGAGGCTTATGGAACGGATCTGCTGCTGCTTATCTCTGGCTGTGACTCTATGTCTGGGCTGAAGGCTACTCTACATCTTTAGGGCTATTTTATCCTTTCCGTTACACTGGTGCAAATCTGGAATAACTCAGCTGAAATCAGAGGGCCTATTCCGCCTTTCCCTCGTGTAATAACAACAATAATACCTCCTCTTATATAGTACTTGTCATCAGTAGATCAAAATGCTTTACAGTCTTCAATGCCTTTGTCCTCACAACACTGTGAGGTAGGGAATAAAAACAGAATTAGTCCCTTAGAAAGTAGAATTGCCGTCTTGTTTTTCAGTCACTGCTCATAAAGCAATTGGCCTAAGCTCAGGAAGGATGTTCTTTTAAACAGAACTTAGATGTATTCTGAACAGAGGATTGACCGTGACTTTGCAATGTTTTAGCCTAACCTAATAAATTCTGGGTCCTTGCGAGAATCTTGCAAGCTGTATTTGTGTCCCAACTCCAAGAAGTTTTAATAACCTCTCCAGTAACGCTGACTGCAGAGTACTGTGGTGAACCTCAGAGTATTGTATATGTCTGATTACATTTGCTTTCAATTAGGGGCTTGTGGGTTTTGAAAAATCTGAGCAGTTAAGGCTCATTTGGGAACCACCGCAAAATATCACTGGTAACGTGAGCTATCTAGTGCTTTAAAATAAAACATATAGAAATGTCGGGTGTTGGGACCTGAAAACAAGTCCATGTTGCTTTATGACAAGAAACCCATTGCAGAGACCGGGAAGGGACAAGCTAAAGTAGAGAGTTGTTAACTTTAAGTGCACCCAATCATGCACTGGGGGCCTGGCTGACTCAGGAGGTATGGAGCCTGTCACTGGTTTGAATTCAGCTCAGGTCAGCAGTGACCAAATGTTACCATCCTCAGTGTCCCATGTCAAAGGAGTTGCTGGTCTCAGTCCTGTTTCTGGTGCCTGGATCATCACCAACATTCTCTCTCTTGTTGGGAGCCTCAGTGGTAGAACTGGTTGAAAAATGGGAATTTTCTTATTGAAGTTCATCCTGTTTTTTCCATAGAATTTTGAACAGTGTGCACCAGCTTTAAATCCGGTCAAAAAACGGGGCGATTTTCTTCATGAAAATGTTTTGCAAAAAATTTTTCATGTTTTTTGTTGAAAGAAATTTTTGATGAAAAATCAAAATTTGGACTTTTTTATCGGCTCTGCTTAGCAGGGAGGCCAGAGAGTGAGTGGGCCCAAAGAGTCTGAAGCATTCCACAACCCTGCAGATGATTCCTCAAGGGAAGGGGCTGAGACTAATTGGGGCAGCCTGGGGGAAGAGCTTGAACTATTGCTTCCTGCTGAACATGCTCTTGCTTCTTC
The DNA here is from genome assembly GCF_002925995.2 of Terrapene triunguis. Classification (NCBI taxonomy): domain Eukaryota; kingdom Metazoa; phylum Chordata; order Testudines; family Emydidae; genus Terrapene; species Terrapene triunguis. The sequence continues at coordinate 4,268 of NW_020701772.1, read as the reverse complement.
CTTTTTCTCATAACCAAAATCCATACTGCCCTCCCAGTTCCCACGCCAGAACCCTTGGCCTTGCCTTGTCCATCTCTCACAGCGATGATCGTAACCTTCTGCTTTCCACCCTCACCTTTCCAATCTACCTGAAACACTCTTCCATCCTCTTCTCCAGCCATGCGACTCTCTCCTTGAATCCTTTCATCTGCTCCTGGCAATCTCCTTCAAGAAACTACATAACCTCACTTCTGCCTTCCTCTCCAGACTCCTCTCCTTTCCCAGAAGCTCTCTCTGCTCTTGCCATACCAATCCCTTCCTCTTTCTCCTGCTCTCAGCTTTAATCCTTTCCATCATGCCATTCCCTATGTCTAACATACACACCGATCTGCCCAGCATCCTCCCTCCTCTCAAGGTCAGGCTTGACAAAGCCCTGGCTGGGATGATTTAGTTGGGGATTTGGTCCGACTTTGAGCAGGGGGTTGGACTAGATGACCTCCTGAGGTCCGTTCCAGCCCTGATATTCTATGATTCTCTCTTCCTATACATTCTTCCTTGAAGCCCATTTCTTCCAGGAATCCATCCTTCCTACCTTCTCAGTGATAAGCATCCCTTCCCGGAACTGTGGTTCTGCACGTCTTGTCCTGCCTATCTTAGATAATATATTCTTTGGGGTAGCTCTGTGCAAATGTTATTTGCTTAGATGAGCCTCACTGAAGAGCTCATCAACACAAGTAAGAACTGTACCATGACCATGTAGCCCTGTGTGTTTAACATGCAGTATGAGTTTATGGCATTGTATAAATATTTAATAATAAAAATAAATAAGAAGATGGAGCGGTTATCATTTTAAAAGTCTACATTTATCCACAGCTACCACAGTGATACCTGAGATACTGCACTTATCTCCTATTGCAAGAGCAGGGAACTGTCTCAAATGCCATGGTACAATAAATGTGGAGACATGTTGACTTCTTACTGTGGACCAATGTGCTGTACTTCGCTTCCATTTGATGTATGAGCTGAGGGGTGCAGCAGTATGGCTTAAAAATAAAGAAAGGGAAAAATCAGGCACAAAGATTTCCCTTTCTGGCCCCAATTCAGCAAAGTACTTCAGCACATGTGTGACTTTAATATTCCCATTGGCGAGTTACACACGTGGCTTAAGTGCCTTGCTGAATCAGGGCCAATATCTTTAGTTCCTTCACAATGAAACCCATCTTTACAGTTAAGGGCTCTGGAGGATACAGGGGATAAAACCAGGAGGCTGATTCGCATCCCTGCAAACGGCTTTATGTTTCCAGCAGGAGATCAGCAGAAAAGCATCTATTGTTTCCCAGGTCCTCACAATGCACAGAGCAAGCCTCTGTGGTGTACACAGTAACCATGTTATTAATGTTCATGATGCAGTAGTGTCAGCTCTGAGAGTGAGAGGAGCAAGGCGCGGGTGGGATGTACAGGCAATACCAGCCAATGACAGACAATTCCTTCCAGCCCTTACAAGCGACTCTGTTAACCTTCATTGTCTAGTGCCCATCCATATCCATTGTTCACATGGAAATTGATGGTACCGGTAACTTTGTTTTAGAGATGTTTAGCCAAGAATGAATTAGAGAGCACGGGCTCTGAAGGTGTGTGCTGCAGCTTTAAGACGAGGCAGATACTGAGTAGCTGAGGAGAAAACCTTGAATCCATTCAATGAAGTAGTATGTTAGAATGAGTGGTTGAAAGAAGAGGGAGTTCTGCTGAGGAGAGGAGATAAAAGGAGGCTTTCAGGCTTGAGAGAGAGGATTCTTGCCTTTTCCAGATGTAGCATTTGCATTTGGAGGAGGAGAGCTGCCAAAGGGCCACGCTGATGAAGGATGCTTTGTGATGCTTCCACAGTATGAAAAATGTGATACTTTGAAAGTTAGGTGCCTGTGGGTTATTAGGCAAGGGATGAAGTGAACATCATAAGGATCTTTCCCCTCCCTCCTTCACTTTGAGGCATGACGGTCCCCAGTGTGTTATATAATTATTACTTTCTTAACTTAATTTTTTTCATTTGCCTTCTTGTGACTGTTTTCACTGCAGCATTGTCACAATTGTTCAGCATCCCCATTGGTGGAAATCTCCAGCCTTGCAGTTTGATGAGAAGCAAGGGTTTGGGTTTTTTTGTGAGAACATAAAATTCATGAGCTTCAACCTACTGCTCAAATATACCCTAGCCCCTGACAGAATAAATCATATCAGAGAGTGGAGAATTTTGGGCTCTAACAAACAAATGCTGCTTTTTGACAGTACTTTGCCCAGCTTAATATGTGCTCAGAAAAACCTTTGACTTAATTTTCACTTAAAACAAACTTAAATAAGATGTTTCACACACAAAAAACTGCATAAGTTAAATGTGTCACTTACTAAGGCTACACAGGTATTTTTAGTAAAAGTCATGGATAGGTCACGGGCAATAAACAAAAATTCACAGCCCGTGACCAGTCCATGACTTGTACTATATACCCCTGACTAAATCTTGGGGAGGGGGGTGGCCTGGAGGTGCAGCAGGTGCTCGGGGTGTGTGTGTGTGGAGGAACGTCTCGGGGGGTGTGGTGGGGCCCGGGCCAGCCCCCACGGGTGGTGGGGAGGAAGCGCCATCCAGCCCCTCCCTGCTTCCAGCTCTGCTCCGGTCCTGCCCCCAGACACGTACCCAGCTCCCAGCCCCATGCCTGGCCCCATCCCCAGCCTTGGCATGGCTCTGCTCCAGGCCCCAACCCCAGCCTCGGCTGCTGGCTGCAGCTCCATTCCCAGTCTGAGTTAGGGGGTGGGGGTGGGGCCGGGAGCAGAGCCACACCTGGCCATGGGCACAGCTGCCAGCCCACACCACAGCCCAGGTGTGGTACCGCTCCTGCTCCTGCTGCCAACATTGGTCCTGGCCGCGGCCCTGCTCCCAGCTCCACCCCCAGCTGTGGCCCCAGCCTTGGTCCCCTTACCCCTGTCTGCGTCCCGCCCCCAGGAGCCTACAGCCCTGGGTCCAGGGAGCCGCGAACAGGGGCGGGTGGGGGCACGACCCTCAAAAGTTTTGGGATTGCTACTGTAATGCCTATTTTAGGGGAAGCCCCAAATGGCCCTGCAATAAAACCAGGGAAGCACAAACTCAACACTCCTGATAAATCTACGGATTTTTTTTTTAAAGACAAGCATGGAAAAAAAACTGTTGTGAAAAAACTTTTCGGGCCTTCTTAATACATCATAAAAAAGCCAAAAATGGCACAAACCCAATTAAAAAAATTTTTGTGAGGTGACCTTTAAAAATCATGCACGCTTTTCATAACTGTATAATGGCGACAGCATAAATATCTTCATTTGATGATCTTAACAGGAAGGGGGAACACAGGCTCACTGAAGCAAAATAATAATCACGAAACCAATCAGCACCAATTACCGTGCCCGTATTCGGTATCAGATCCTGTCGGATACCATCACTTACCAATGCCCTTTAGTACATTTGCTTTAACTAGCACTTGCAACACATTCAGAGAGAATTTGATGATCAAACAGGTACATACATCACTATGGCTTCAAAAGTAACAATGAAAGGACAGTGGCAAATGAACCTAAATCAGGTTAAAGAATTGCTGAATATTTATGAAACTACACACAATTAGATAATTTTAATTATATATATGTTGTGACAAAGTTCCTCCTCTATCTTGGTGGGTCCTGCGCTTATTGGCAGATTTTCTTGCCTCAGAGATTCACCATGTGGGTTGGGGAACAGCCCAGAGACCTTCCCCTCTGGAAGAACCCACAGTCCAGGTCAATTGGGAGGTTTGGGGGGGGAACCCGGGCCTGTCCTCTACTCCGGGTTCCAGCCCAGAGCCCTGTGGACTGCAGCTGTCTATAGTGCCTCCTGTAACAGCTGCATGACAGCTACAACTCCCTGGGCTACTTCCCCATGGCCTCCTCCAAACACCTTCCTTAGTCTCACCACAGGACCTTCCTCCTGGTGTCTGATAACGCTTGTGCTCCTCAGTACTCCAGCAGCACACCCTCTCACTCTCAGCTCCTTGCACCTCTTGCTCTCAGCTCCTCACACTCCCACCACAAACTGAAGTGAGCTCCTTTTTAAAACCCAGGTGCCCTGATTAGCCTGCCTTAATTGATTCTAGAAGCTTCTTCTTAATTGGCTCCAGGTGTCCTAATTAGCCTGCCTGCCTTAACTGGTTCTAGCAGGTTCCTGATTACTCTAGTGCAGCCCCTGCTCTGGTCACTCAGGGAACAGAAAACTACTCATCCAGTGACCAGTATATTTG
>NW_020701771.1:451-1268 GCF_002925995.2 Terrapene triunguis | reverse complement strand
CATGGCCGGAGGCTGCCTGGAAGAGTGCAGCTGCTGCGTGCCACACCAGGCAGCGTCCCAGGCAAGCAGCATGGCCGGAGGCTGCCTGGAAGAGTGCAGCTGCTGCATGCCGCACTGGCAGGGCCGGCTCTAGGCACCAGCAAACCAAGCACGTGCTTGGGGCAGCACATTTTCAAGGGCAGCATTCTGGCCACTTTTGTGTGTGTGCGCTTCCGGCGGCAAAAACCTAGAGCCAGCCCTGGCAGCAGCTGCGCGGGGGGTGCCCTGGGGCCGCTGCGGTTCGCGCCGCGGGGGAGCAGCGCCCACACCTTGTGGCCGGGCTGGGTAGGCTTCAAGCGGGGGACACTCAGGCTGGGGGACACCCCCCGGGGCACACGGGGCACCTGCAGCTGCCGCAGGGTGGCCCCCCCCCCCCAGCGCTGCAGCCGGGGCTGGGCAAAGCAGCCCAAGCCGCCCAGGGACTGTGGCAGGGTGGCCAGAAGCAGCAGCAGCGGGGCCATAGAGGGCGGGCGCTGTCGTGTGGGGCCTGCGTCCCGCTCTGCTGCCTCTGGGGCTACCCTGGCCCGGCTCCTCGGCCCGGCTCCTCAGCCCTCTGCTGGGGCGATCCCCCGGCTCTGCCCTCCCGGGTCCCGGCTGGTCCTGGAGGGACCCTGGGCTGAGGCGCGGCCCGGGAGCCCCGCTGCTTACCTCGACCCTGCCAGCGCCGGACCGGCTGGAGGCAAGGGGGGAGCGGGCAGAGTCAGCACTGGTGGGGGGGAGCCCAGGGCTGGGGTGGCAGGGGCTGGGGGTGGGGGGGGGGGAAGAGAGAGCCCAGGGC
>NW_020701771.1:0-351 GCF_002925995.2 Terrapene triunguis | reverse complement strand
GGGGGGCAGCCAAAAATTTTTTTTGCTTGGGGCAGCAAAAAACCTAGAGCCGGCCCTGCACACTGGGCAGTGTCCCAGGCAAGCAGCATGGCTGGAGGCTGCCTGGGAGAGTGCATTAGTGCATGGCTCCACACATGCCAGGAGGACTGGAGCAGACTCCCTCCACCCCCCGCCAGGAAACGTGGGATCGGGAGGGGACGGGGAGAACGCAGAGCCCCTGGGCTCGGGGTGGGGATGAGTCACGTGGGGGGGGGTCACCTGGGGAGCGGGGCGGGGAGGAGTCATTTGAAGGGGCGGGGACATGCCCCCTTTAGCTGGTGCCCCCTTTGTGTCCCTCCCACTAGTCGCTCC
>NW_020701770.1:0-6011 GCF_002925995.2 Terrapene triunguis | reverse complement strand
CATGAAAGAGAAGAAAAAGCCAAACAGGAGGCCCATGAAAGAGAAGAAAAAGCCAAACAGGAGGCCCACAAGAGAGAGATGGAACTGGAAGCAGCAAGGACTAGGCAGGATGCAGCAGACCATCCTAACAACTCCTCTCCAGGTACCACTTCCCATCCCAGGAAATTCCCCACCTACAAGGCAGGCGATGATACTGAGGCCTTCTTAGAAAATTTTGAAAGGGCCTGCCTTGGATACAACATCCCTCTAACCCAGTACATGGTAGAGCTGAGACCGCAGCTCAGTGGACCCTTAGCAGAGGTGGCGGCTGAAATGCCTAAGGAACACATGAACAGTTATGAACTTTTTAAAAACAAGGCCAGAATCAGAATGGGGCTAACACCTGAGCATGCCCGTCGGCGGTTCAGAGCCCTAAGGTGGAAACCAGATGTGTCATTTACCCGGCATGCCTACCACATTCAAAAAAATTGGGATGCCTGGATATCAGGAGCAAATGTTAAATCTACGGAAGAGTTGCCCTTCCTATTGCAAATGGAGCAGTTTTTAGAGGGTGTTCCTGAGGAAATAGAAAGGTACATCCTAGATGGGAAGCCCAAAACTGTAACCGAGGCGGGGGAGATTGGAGCCAAATGGGTGGAGGTGACAGAAAAGAAAAAAGCTAGTAGCAGTTGGAGCGAATATCAGAAGGGGGCAAGCCGAAACAAAACCTTATCACCGGGGACAACCCAAGGCCCCACCCACATCCCAAGGGAAACCCCAGACGCCTTCTCACCCCACCCCACCAGTCTCCACCAACCAACATCGCCCCGGTGATACCTTAGCAGGGCGATGTTTTAAATGTAATGAACTGGGGCATATAAAGGCTCACTGCCCCAAGAACCCCAACCGATTACAGTTCATTACACCCCAGTCACACCAAAGATCCCCAGACCCAGATGCCTCTCTCATACCCTCGGAGCGAAGGGAAACCTTGAGAGTGGGCGGAAAGAAGGTTATCGCTTGGAGGGATACTGGGGCACAAGTGTCAACTATCCACCAATCCCTAGTGGACCCCAGACTCATCAACCCGGAGGCTACAGTGACAATTCAACCCTTCGTGTCACAGTCTGTAACCTTGCCTACAGCCCAGCTGCATGTCCAGTACAAGGGCTGGGCAGGAATGTGGACTTTTGCAGTCTATGACAATTATCCCATCCCCATGCTGCTGGGGGAAGACTTGGCCAACCATGTGAAGCTAGCCAAGAGGGTGGGAATAGTCACCCGCAGCCAGGCTAAGCAAGCTTTCACCCCCATCCCTGTTCCTGAGCCGTCCACCAGAGCCCCGTCGGTGTTACCGGAGACCCAAACACAGGTGGTGGAACCGGATCCCCTGCCAACGACTGCAACAGCCGTAGTGGATCCAATCCCAGAGACCCAGCCAAAGCCAGTCCCGGAACCGGAACTGACAACGCAACCAGCACCAGAACCATTGCCAGCACTGAGTCCAGCGCTTGCAAACCTGTCTACAACTCCAATGCCAGAGGGCACCAGCGAGCCTGAACTGGCGGAAGTAGCAGATAACCCTACCCAGGAGGCTCAGCCAGAGCCTGAAATACCACATAGTGCACCAGAGGACAGCGGTTCACAGTCAATGGAAACAGCCCCAGCACCTGCATCGCTTCCAGAGGGACCAAGCCCCAGTCCACAGTCCAAGGAGGAACTGATGTCTCCAGCATCCAGGGAACAGTTCCAGGCCGAGCAGGAAGCAGATGACAGCCTTCAGAAAGCTTGGGCGGCGGCGCGGAGCACCCCACCGCCTCTCAGCTCTTCTAACCGATCCCGGTTTGTTGTAGAACAAGGACTGTTATACAAGGAGACTCTTTCTGGTGGGCACCAGGAAGACTGGCATCCTCAAAAACAGTTGGTAGTTCCCACTAAGTATCGGGTAAAGCTCTTGAGCTTAGCCCATGATCATCCCAGTGGCCATTCTGGGGTGAACAGAACCAAAGACCGGTTGGGGAAGTCCTTCCACTGGGAGGGAATGGGCAAGGACGTTGCTAATTATGTCCGGTCTTGTGAGGTGTGCCAACGAGTGGGAAAGCCCCAAGACCAGGTTAAAGCCCCTCTCCAGCCACTACCCATAATTGAGGTCCCATTTCAGCGAGTAGCTGTGGATATTCTGGGTCCTTTCCCAAGGAAGACACCCAGAGGAAAGCAGTACGTACTGACTTTCATGGATTTTGCTACCCGATGGCCGGAAGCTGTACCCTTAAGCAACACCAAGGCTAAAAGTGTGTGCCAGGCATTAGCAGACATTTTTGCCAGGGTAGGGTGGCCCTCCGACATCCTTACAGATTCGGGAACTAATTTCCTGGCAGGGAAAATGAAAAACCTGTGGGAAGCTCATGGGGTGAATCACTTGGTTGCCACCCCTCATCACCATCAAACCAATGGTCTGGTGGAGAGGTTTAACGGAACTTTGGGGGCCATGATACGTAAATTCGTAAATGAACACTCCAATGATTGGGACCTAGTGTTGCAGCAGTTGCTTTTTGCCTACAGGGCTGTACCACATCCCAGTTTAGGGTTTTCACCATTTGAACTTGTGTATGGCCGCGAGGTTAAGGGGCCATTACAGTTGGTGAAGCAGCAATGGGAGGGGTTTACGCCTTCTCCAGGAACTAACATTCTAGACTTTGTAAGCAACCTACAAAACACCCTCCGACACTCTTTAGCCCTTGCTAAAGAAAACCTAAAGGATGCTCAGGAAGAGCAAAAGGCCTGGTATGATAAACATTCCAGAGAACGGTCCTTCAAAGTAGGAGACCAAGTCATGGTCTTAAAGGCGCTCCAGGCCCATAAAATGGAAGCGTCGTGGGAAGGACCATTCACGGTCCAGGAGCGCCTAGGAGCTGTTAACTATCTCATAGCCTCCCCCACCTCCAACATAAAGCCTAAGGTATACCATGTTAATTCTCTTAAGCCCTTTTATTCCAGAGAATTAAACGTTTGCCAGTTTACAGCCCAGGAAACAGATGACGCGGAGTGGCCGGCAGGTGTCTACTACGAAGGAAAAAGGAATGGTGGCGTGGAAGAGGTGAACCTCTCCACGACCCTGGGACGTCTGCAGCGACAGCAGATCAAGGAGCTGTGCACAAGCTTTGCACCGATTTTCTCAGCCACTCCAGGACGGACCGAACGGGCATACCACTCCATTGACACAGGTAATGCTCACCCAATTAGAACCCCACCCTACCGGGAGTCACCTCATGCCCAAGCTGCTATACAAAGGGAGATCCAGGACATGCTACAGATGGGTATAATCCGCCCCTCTACCAGTGCATGGGCATCTCCAGTGGTTCTAGTTCCCAAACCAGATGGGGAAATACGCTTTTGCGTGGACTACCGTAAGCTAAATGCTGTAACTCGTCCTGACAACTATCCAATGCCACGCACAGATGAGCTATTGGAAAAATTGGGACATGCCCAATTCATCTCTACTTTAGACTTAACCAAAGGGTACTGGCAAGTACCACTAGATGAACCCGCTAAGGAAAGGTCAGCCTTCGTCACCCAGGCAGGGGTGTACGAATTCAATGTACTCCCTTTCGGGTTGCGAAATGCACCCGCCACCTTCCAAAGACTTGTAGATGGTCTCCTAGCGGGATTGGGAAAATCTGCAGTTGCCTACCTCGATGATGTGACCATTTTTTCTGATTCATGGACAGAACACCTGGAGCACCTGGAAAAAGTCTTTGAGCGCATCCGACAGGCAGGACTAACTGTTAAGGCTAAAAAGTGTCAAATAGGCCAAAACAGAGTGACGTACCTGGGGCACCAGGTGGGTCAAGGAACTATAAATCCCCTACAGGCCAAAGTGGATGCTATCCAAAAGTGGCCGGTTCCAAAGTCAAAGAAACAGGTCCAATCCTTCTTAGGCTTGGCCGAATATTATAGGCGATTTGTACCACACTACAGCCAAATCGCCGCCCCGCTGACAGACCTAACCAGAAAGAAACAGCCAAATGCAGTTCAGTGGACTGATGAGTGTCAAGAGGCCTTTAACCAGCTTAAGGCAACACTCATGTCTGACCCTGTGCTAAGGGCCCCAGACTTTGACAAACCGTTCCTAGTAACCACAGATGCGTCCGAGCGAGGCGTGGGAGCAGTTTTAATGCAGGAAGGACCGGATCAAGAATTCCATCCTGTCGTGTTTCTCAGCAAGAAACTGTCTGAGAGGGAAAGCCACTGGTCAATCAGCGAAAAGGAATGCTACGCCATTGTGTACGCGCTGGAAAAGCTACGCCCATATGTTTGGGGACGGCGTTTCCAACTACAAACAGACCATGCTGCGCTACAGTGGCTTCATACCGCCAAGGGAAATAACAAAAAACTTCTTCGATGGAGTTTAGCTCTCCAAAATTTTGATTTTGAAATACAACACATTTCGGGAGCTTCTAACAAAGTGGCTAATGCACTCTCCCGGAAAAGTTTCCCAAAGTTAACTGGTTAACAATTGTTCTTAAAATGAAACATATTGTTAGTTTTTATATAATCAGTAGTATGTCTAAAGGTACATGTGTCTTATTAACTCTGTTTTCTCCTAGAACTCCAGGAAGAAATCACAGCCAGTGTGGAATCAAACGTCCAACACTATCTGTGATTTGGGGGGCGTGTCATAACTATAAAGGGAAGGGTGGCAGCTCTCCTGTGTACAGTGCTATGGAATCCCTCCTAGCCAGAGACTCCAAATCCTTTTACCTGTAAAGGGTTAAGAGGCTCGGGTAACCTGGCTGACACCTGACCCGAAGGACCAATAAGGGGGCAAGATACTTTCAAATCTTGGGGGGGAAAGGCTTTTGTGTGTGCTCTTTGTTTTAAGGGGTGGTTCGCTCTTGGGACTGAGAGGGACCAGACATCAATCCAGGTTCTCCCCATCTTTCTAAACAAGTCTCTCCTATTTCAGACTAGTAAGTAAAAGACAGGCAAGGCGTCTTAGATTTACTTTGTTTTCTCAACTTGTAAATGTACCTTTTTACCAGAGTGTGTATCTTTGTTTGCTGTACTTTGAACCTAAGACAGAGGGGGGTCCTCTGAGCTCTTTAAGTTTGATTACCCTGTAAAGTATTCTCCATACTGATTTTACAGAGATGATTTTTACCTTTTTCTTTAATTAAAAGCCTTCTTTTTTAAGAACCAGATTGATTTCTCCTTGTTTTAAGATCCAAGGGGGTTTGGATCTGTATTCACCAGGAGTTGGTGAAAGGAGGGTGAGAGGAAGGAGGGGGGATGGTTAATTTCTCCTTGTTTTAAGATCCAAGGGGGTTTGGATCTGTGTTCACCAGGGAATTGGTGAAAGGTTTCTCAAGGCTTCCCAGGGAGGGAATTCTTGTGATGGTGGCAGCGGACCAAAGCTAAGCTGGTAGATAAGCTTAGAAGTTTTCATGCAGGCCCCTACATTTGAACCCTAAAGTTCAAAGTGGGGATCCAGCCTTGACATGTTGGCAGCGGTGGAGATCGTTTAAACCCAAAAGCCAGTAAGAGATTTTTTTTTCTCCTTCTAGCTGCTTGGAGAGCAGAGCTGAAGGTAGATGCATATCTTATCTCTCCTTGCCTGAAGGCAGAGGTGTTAAGTTTTTTTAACGAGGTCCTTTGTTAAGAGAAGGGTTCAAAGGGAGCAAACTTTGACTAACTGGTAAAGGTAATTTACAGGCTGAATTGTTTTTTTTTCTTTTTACATCCTCGGGAGTAGCTTGTTAGAAAGTCTCTGTTAACTCAGCAGCAGCCAGAGCTAAGTACACCCCAGTCTCAGTCAACTGCAGAGGGTGTGACCCAGCACAAGAAAACAGGAAAATGACTGCCAAAGAAGTAACTAACAAAATAGAACTGGCCAGACTAGAAGCAGAAGAAAACGAGAGAAAACATCAGAGACTGCTTGAAATTAAAAAACTCGAGGCAGAGCAGCATGAAAGAGAAGAAAAAGCCAAACAGGAGGCCCATGAAAGAGAAGAAAAAGCCAAACAGGAGGCCCA
>NW_020701769.1:0-7248 GCF_002925995.2 Terrapene triunguis | reverse complement strand
AAATCAGCTGTGTAAAATGCCTTTAAGTACAGACACCTTGCATTCTGGCAGGATGGTAAGGGCAATCATGAAAGGCATCCTCTGACATCTTGTGAGTCAGCCAGTTATGTACAGTTTATATGTTGGTTTTTTTTAAGCTATGTAACCCATCTCTCCTCACTCAGAGTTTGATCAACCAATGTGTAAATTGTCCCAGGAAAGACAGACTTGAATTCCTCATCCATCCTAGAATGGCTTCTAAATCTGCGGAATCAAATCAGTGATAGCTTTGTTTATATACGTGCTAAAATGTTTTTCAAATATACCTCATCACACCAATGACTAGCAAATAAGTCTGATGGAGGGAGGGGCCTTGGAGCAGAGCAAACTGAGAACCAGAAGTCATGTTTTCTTGCTCTTCAGAACCGAGTAAGTCCTGGATAAACAATTATATTAAGAGTCATGTCACAGCTAAGAGCATGTAGGTCTCAGAATCAGAGAAGATGAATTTTATCACTGTTACTGATTTCTAGGTCTGCCTGATCAATTGGGAATGAAAAATTTATTCATTGAATTTAGGTCCAACAGCTCATTAATTTATTTTCTGTAAATGTTCAAGAGCTTGTGAGTAAACTTTCTGCTATGAGTATTCATGATTTACACTATGATTGAGGTCCTCAATCATGATATTGTTTGTGCTCTCTGATTGGATGACCTATGTTTTATAAACAACCTGTACTAAACACCTGATGAAAATGAGTGGGCTTTGATTCTCGGGGGGAGGGGGGGGGATGAATAGTAAGCAATTTAAGGAGGAGAGAAAAAGAAAGGAAATGATTCCCCAAGCCTTATTTGGCACAAAAGAGAATGTTATATTTGTACCTGTAAGTGGAGCTCGAACTTTTAAATAGCTGGGTTCATTCCTGATTGAGACACACATAAAACAGATTAGGTAGCTACAGTGTTTAATGGAGCTTGTAATCAATTTTCTCTCATGCCAAGCACGTGTAGTGGTTTTACTACACTGCAATGGAAGCCCAGGCTTTGAACTCAGGCTCAAGCCTAATTGTGCTTCTGTCTACACACAAATTATGCTAACCCAGGTGGGTGGAGGATCTGAGCTTGAGTTGAACTGGGACCCAGGCTTCAAGCCCTATTGCTTTGCAGTGTGGACACAACCCCACTGAACTCATGCTCTAAGAGTCTATGAAAAGTATCCCATGGGCTGACTGTTTTCTGGAGTGTAAAATTTGGTGGTCATTCAAGTTTTTCCACATGCAAACAAAGGGCTAGAGCAGCCACATTTTGGGAGGGCGCTAGGAAGTCTTGGATATGGGTGGTTGGACTCAGGCCCACATAATGCAGTGTAGATGCTCGAGCCTTAGATTAACAAACCCAAGGTCTGCTAACCGTGGATTGCAGGGTGGATATACCCATAGGTGCAAGTCGTATCCACATCCCTTTCTGGTTCATTTCATTGCTTAAAATTAACCAGGGTGATTGGAAAGCTGCTAGACGACCAACAATACACACTCTACTTCGTAGATCGGTGAAGGTCTGGGGAACTGGTGTGTTTTGTTAAAGGTTTGCTCACTGGCTGGGTGCATGAAGTAAACTTACAAGTCTATGCTGTCAGTAAGAAGTGCAAACTGATGAAAGGGAGGGGCAAGGATTCACAGTTGCAGGTACTGTTGACCCAGGTCAACTGTTGTCTACTGGTTCTGGTATAACCAGTTGCTCTCTCTCTCTCTCTAATGTATAACCCGGCTTCCAGGAACAATGTCCAGATATAGCATAACCTACAATCTGCTCTCAAGAGTCTATAAACCAGTCAGGTTGCATACATCAATGGTATTTAGACTTTAGAGCAAGGCATGGGGAGGTGAAGAGGAGAATTTAGGAGTCTGTCTGCACTCTGTGTTCCTTCCAAAAGACTTCTGCTGCGTTCTTGCTTGCTCTGTCTCTGACTCCTTAAAGGGTACAAGCAACAGGTTGCTCGAGCAAATGTTTCCACTTCCAATGAACATTTTGTGCTTGTTCAGAGTTATAAAAGGATTGTGAACACCTAAAAGCTTTAGTCACAATAGACCTACTTTTTTCTAGTAAGATCAGGATTTTATAAATCTATAAAACATAACAGCATGCTAATGTTATTTCTAGCCCCCATGTTAGACATCCCCCAACAGCCTCCTTATAACCAAATGATGCTATAACAATACAAAATACTCATGCCAATAAGAATCTGCATTTTGCTTAACTATGCTTCATCCACTTCTAGGTAACTTACACTGGCTTCTTGTTTTGGAATTGTTTACAAGGTGTCCTCTATCTTCAGTACAAGTGGCTCTAAACACATGTGAGTAAAGGGGTACATTAATCTCATTCACAGTCTTGTTAAAATAAACAGTGGCATAAAGGATGAGAGTACAAAGCCTACATTTAATCACCTGACAATGAAACCATATAAAATGAATGGGGAAGGAATAAGACTGTTTTACAAGCTGCCAGAATTTAGTATATTTAATCCTTTAAATGAATCTTCTATGAGAAACTTTTCTGTTTAAAATATGATAGCAAATGTAAACTAAGAAGTCAGTAAATTCAAGGACTAAATTTCTGGTTGGTTGTACTAGCTTACCATAGAGGCACCAGTAGCAGCTCCATAGTGAAGACTCTTTTTTAATTAACACTTACAGCATGGATTCAACTTATGTATTTAAAAAAAAATCTTATCCTCCCTACAACTACAGCACATATTCTCTTCTCTCAAAGAGCATTGAGCAGATTTGCTTGTAACTCACTAATTAGTTTAGGAGTTAAAAATTATTTAAACTGGATCGTTTAAGAAACTTGGTACCTGGTGGCAGACTTTTTATCTTAATTATCTCAGCAAGGGAATTTACAGAAATCGTGCATAAGCTGTGCTCACAGAACTTGTTTTGAGATCACTTGTCAGTTTTTCCCATTATTAACAAAACTCCTTTGCATGCATCAGAAAATTGTATGTTTAACAAAGTAGTTAGAGATGTAATTACCTGAATTGCATTGGCCAGTCCTGCATTCCTTATGGAAACTAATTCTCTATGGCATCAGTCAGGCTTGAGTACATGTGAGGGCTGACGTTTCAGGCCCAGGTCTGGTCTGTTACACTGATCTAACGTCAATACAATTACTCCAGACGTATTCCTTGGCAGACTTGGACTCTGTGTCCATGTTATTATGGTCCAAATTCTGCACCAACTCAGCCACACCCCATATTTTCAGTGGGTAGCAGAGGAATAAGATGGGACAGAATCTTTTAAGGGTAAGTCACTTGGGCCAATACTTTCTACAATTCCATATGTAATGTCAATGGGACTCAAGGGCATAATTTGGCCCACATTTGTACATATTAAAGCTAAAAGTTGCACAGTTTAAGGGCAAATTGTGCCCTCAGGTGTTCAATGAAGTTAATACAGTAAAATGGTCACTCTTAAAGCCAACACTTACCATCATTTTCTGTACTTATTCTAGGAAATAGTGACAAATTGCATTGCATATTATGGTAACAGGCTCACCACTAAGGGCTGAAACCATACAGTTTTATAAAATAAATGAACTTAAAAGGGGGAAAATACTGTTCATGTTGAATGTGAGACTAGTTCAGTCTTCATGGGACAGTTGTGGTGATGAAGCCAGAAAAATCAAGATACAGAATGTCAAATCAGTAGTAAAAAAGAACAAGCCATTATTGCTACATTTAACACTTGTACATTTTATTTAATTAAATCAGCCATTGTACACATTGCAGCTATGTATTGTTAGTGCTGTAGGTTTATTTAACTAATACATGCCCTCATAGATATATTCAGTTAGTGTTATCACCATGGGAACAAGATGCTGATTCATCAACTTAAAAATCACTTCTTCGCACAGTATTCAAGTTCTTTGATAACACAGCAAAAAATCAAAAGGTGAATAACCATTATGTTGTTACACAGAACATCATCTGCACCGCAAATAACACAACAGAAATGCATTTCTTTACAGCCCTGTTCTTGAAGGTCATCCAGTGCTGTCCTTGACAATTAGAAAGCCATGGTGTGTCTTGAAATGTTTCATCCTGGGTTTCTTTTATTTTGGCTACCAACAATGCTTGTTTCCCATCTGACTGCCAAAAAAACATTAGCACGGTGCCTTGGGTTGCTTTGCTTGCAGGAAGCCAAATCTCCCAAGATGTTTTCTCTCTAATGAGGAAGTACCATTGTTTGATGGGTGGGTGGTATTTTTTTTTTTTTAATGTTCTGAGCACTGAGTGAGTCATTTTTCTACAAGAGTAAAAGGCCAGATACGTTTGGAAAAATATCAACCCGAGGAGGACTTGACTCATTTTCACCTTCTCTGAATATACTTTTTCTTTATCAAATAACTGATTCAAAATGTACATTTATATGTATGTGTGTATATATATTATATATGTTAAAATGCTACAGCGATCCAACCACTAGTAGAATAAAGTATAGGACAAAAAATATTTCAGATTTTTATATTCCCTTCTTTCAAAATAAAAGTGCAGGGATGCTGTTACAATTCTCAGAGGGTTAGTTTAGAAATATAAATCAAATATTAACAAAATTGAATGTTTCAAGCATTTTTATGCCCTAGTCAGTGACTTAAAAAAAAAAAAAAGTTAATTGGAAGATAAAAACTGCTCGCTCAGTGCTAAGAGGGTTAACAAGCCTCTGACATGATTACAAGAGGATTTGATTTTTAAATGCCACATGCATGTATCAGATAAGAGGCAATCTTGATAAAACGTGGTGAATTAGTCTAAGCTTTTTTTTTTTTTGTATAGTAGGTAAGTCTTTTCTCCCATAGAATTATCTACAGTGCAGTGGCCAGCAGGAAGTACCACCAATAAGACAATGTGGTTTGCTAAAGCAGTGATGAAAACAGGAAACTACTGTAGTTATAGCTGTTTAATACACCCTGCCACACGTCCAGATCTAAAAGATTTTAATACCAGATGCAAATGTGCCATAGATATAGCTGCTAGCAAGTTGGTTACCTAATTGGGTATTTTTTCCTTCTTTAAGTGGCTGTCCAAGAATCTTAGTAGTATTGATAGCCACAGTCAGCTGTAATGTCATGGGAACAGCTGTGTTTCAAGGTTATCAGACTGACTCTTAGAGCCTTTTCCTAAGAGATCACTAAACTGGAAGTCCTATGGATGCAGAAGGTCTGCAGTGCTTCCTCCCCAGAGTATCTTTAGTCGATTGTGTTAGCAATATTTGTTGTTACTTGCTGTTCAGCAGTTTCAATAGACCTTGTAATCCACAATGCTAAAAGTAGTCCTAAGGGGCAGTGGGTTTTTTTGAGGTCTTTAAGTCCAAGCACTTTAGCTATGTACAGTTTACATGTTAATAGCCTTTTTTTATGATGCATGTACATAAGAGGCCTGTGGATGAGATTGGAACTAGTGCAGAAGCAAAGGAACAGCAACGTGGCAAAGTTCACAAGTTCCTAGTACAGCACAAAGGTGATGACTTAGTGGATAAACCATCCTGAATGAAGGATGCTATCTTTGGTCACAAATTAGTTTACAGGTACAAAAAGAAAAGAAAGGAAAATTGAATTCATTGTAGGTGCCTGAAGAAGAAATGTCAGTGACTTCCAGAGATTACGTAAATTATGAAGTTTATATCTATAGACGAGAGTGAATGCTGCATATTGGATAGGTGGTGGGGGTAGTGAGATGTGGCAGCTTCTCATTTGGCCTCTTGCTTCCGGTCCTCTTTGCAGAAATGTCTAAGAAGTTGCTGGAGGTCATGCTGGAGATCATCCCGTGCTTCTGGTCTATTCTCCAGCTGTTCCACAAGAACATGTTTTCCATACTGGTCCTTCACCACAGTCCTCTTCTGTGAGCTGGATTTATTCATTGTTGTCCTAAAGACAAGAGAGAAAGAAAATGAATGTGGCTTTTTCCCCCCCAAAAAGCAGGTCCGGCTAAAGGGTTTTTCCCCCCCAAAAAAAAAAAAAAAAAAAAAAAAGGCATGATCTGTGGCACTACCGCCACTGCTTCATCCAAGAGGGAGTGAGGAACCCGCCGCCAAATTGCCACCGAAGAGCCGGACGTGCCGCCCCTCTCCGTTGGCCACCCCAAGCACCTGCTTGCTGAGCTGGTGCCTGGAGCCGGCCCTGCCCAAAAGCATTCCTTCTTTCCTGTAGAATTAATTACGTTACATAGCATGGAATTTCTGTAAAAGACATTCTTCCTTTTGAGCAGGACTGGTGGAATTTTAAGGCAGCAAGATGGTAAATCATATGAGAAGAACTGTAGCTGACGACCCCAAATATCGAGCTCAGATGTTCTGAACAAACAGTGACTAGAAGCTTAAATAGTTGAGAAACCAAAATCAGATTGCTTTTTAAATTTAATCTTGTATAGTTTTGTGTTGTGAAAAAACAGCTAAAAACAGTTGTTGGATTTTTTTCACAAGGATTACATCATGCAATTTTAAAACAAATACCTGGAGAAATATATGCTCTAATGCACCAGCATGCAACAGCTTTTGAAATCCATGCAGGACTTTCCTACTTAGGTCTGTATGCTGAAGTTACGCCCACTATCAGTTTTGTTTCTCTTATACACTGTCCTTCTCATAACTGTTCCATCTTTCACTAACTACTTCAGACAGGCACTCACTACTAAACAAATGACCTGCCTGCCACAAAAAGATTATAAAACATTATAATGGTATTTTACAATCTCAGTTGTTGAGCTCAGTGAGCGGGTGTGTTGTTGGCCTTTGTTTGTTCTGTTTCAGAAGGAAAAGGAATTTAACTCAAAGTGCTGGCATCTTCTAACCAAGTTAGCTGCTTGTGAGATGTATGTGTATTTATCAGCAGTCTCCAGCAGGACAATGATTTGCCCTAGGCTATATCATGTTCATTAATGTCCCAACCCATTCAAAAGTAAGCAAACATTTGGGGGAGACAGAATATTTCCAGAGACGGTGTGCTTTGCAAAGAGGAGAGAGAAATGCATTCATTTACAGTAAAAGTAAATCAGCCTACAGGAGCCTGTCAGACTTATTAAGCTGGCATTTGAAGTTCATGCTCCTGTGGTGGTTCTTCCCTCCCCACACCCTCTCTTCAGTATCAGTCTGCTTTTGTGATTGTCTGGTAAATATTTCAGACTTAGTGTCACTTGTTTGGGCCAGTCCTGTTACTACTATAATCTATTCCTCTAAGCCCAGTCAATCTACTTCCTCCCTCTCATACACATGT
>NW_020701768.1:0-6034 GCF_002925995.2 Terrapene triunguis | reverse complement strand
AGTTTGAAATAGGAGAGACTTGTTTAGAAAGATGGGGAGAACCTGGATTGATGTCTGGTCCCTCTCAGTCCCAAGAGCGAACAACCCCTTAAACAAAGGACACACACAAAAGCCTTTCCCCCCCCAAGATTTGAAAGTATCTTGTCCCCTTATTGGTCCTTCGGGTCAAGTGTCAGCCAGGTTACCCGAGCTTCTTAACCCTTTACAGGTAAAAGGATTTGGAGTCTCTGGCCAGGAGGGATTCCATAGCACAGTACACAGGAGAGCTGCCACCCTTCCCTTTATAGTTATGACACGCCCCCCAAATCACAGATAGTGTTGGACGTTTGGTTCCACACTGGCTGTGATTTCTTCCTGGAGTTCTAGGAGAAAACAGAGTTAATAAGACACATGTATCTTTAGACATACTACTGATTATATAAAAACTAACAATATGTTTTATTCCAAGAACAATTGTTAACTAGTTAACTCTGGGAAACTTTCCCGGGAGAGTGCATCAGCCACTTTGTTAGAAGCTCCCGAAATGTGTTGTATTTCAAAATTAAAATCTTGGAGAGCTAAACTTCATTGAAGAAGTTTTTTGTTATTTCCCTTGGCGGTATGAAGCCACTGTAGCGCAGCATGGTCTGTTTGTAGTTGGAAACGCCGTCCCCAAACATATGGGGATAGCTTTTCCAGCGTGTACACAATGGCGTAGCATTCCTTTTCGCTGATTGACCAGTGGCTTTCCCTCTCAGACAGTTTCTTGCTGAGAAACACGACAGGATGGAATTCTTGATCCGGTCCTTCCTGCATTAAAACTGCTCCCACACCTCGCTCGGAAGCATCTGTGGTTACTAGGAACGGTTTGTCAAAGTCTGGGGCCCTTAGCACAGGGTCAGACATGAGTGTTGCCTTGAGCTGGTTAAAGGCCTTTTGACACTTATCAGTCCACTGAACTGCATTTGGCTGTTTCTTTCTGGTTAGGTCTGTCAGCGGGGCGGCGATTTGGCTGTAGTGTGGTACAAATCGCCTATAATATCCGGCCAAGCCTAAGAAGGATTGGACCTGTTTCTTTGACTTTGGAACCGGCCACTTTTGGATAGCATCCACTTTGGCCTGTAGGGGATTTATAGTTCCTTGACCCACTTGGTGCCCCAGGTACGTCACTCTGTTTTGGCCTATTTGACACTTTTTAGCCTTAACAGTTAGTCCTGCCTGTCGGATGCGCTCGAAGACTTTTTCCAGGTGCTCCAGGTGTTCTGTCCATGAATCAGAAAAAATGGCCACATCATCGAGGTAGGCAACTGCAGATTCTCCCAATCCCGCTAAGAGACCATCTACAAGTCTTTGGAAGGTGGCGGGTGCATTTCGCAACCCGAAAGGGAGTACATTGAATTCATACACCCCTGCCTGGGTGACGAAGGCGGACCTTTCCTTAGCAGGTTCATCTAGTGGTACTTGCCAGTACCCTTTGGTTAAGTCTAAAGTAGAGATGAATTGGGCATGTCCCAATTTTTCCAATAGCTCATCTGTGCGTGGCATTGGATAGTTGTCAGGACGAGTTACAGCATTTAGCTTACGGTAGTCCACGCAAAAGCGTATTTCCCCATCTGGTTTGGGAACTAGAACCACTGGAGATGCCCATGCACTGGTAGAGGGGCGGATTATACCCATCTGTAGCATGTCCTGGATCTCCCTTTGTATAGCAGTTTGGGCATGAGGTGACTCCCGGTAGGGTGGGGTTCTAATTGGGTGAGCATTACCTGTGTCAATGGAGTGGTATGCCCGTTTGGTCCGTCCTGGAGTGGCTGAGAAAATCGGTGCAAAGCTTGTGCACAGCTCCTTGATCTGCTGTCGCTGCAGACGTCCCAGGGTCGTGGAGAGGTTCACCTCTTCCACGCCACCATTCCTTTTTCCTTCGTAGTAGACACCTGCAGGCCACTCCGCGTCATCTGTTTCCTGGGCTGTAAACTGGCAAACGTTTAATTCTCTGGAATAAAAGGGCTTAAGAGAATTAACATGGTATACCTTAGGCTTTATGCTGGAGGTGGGGGAGGCTATGAGATAGTTAACAGCTCCTAGGCGCTCCTGGACCGTGAATGGTCCTTCCCACGACGCTTCCATTTTATGGGCCTGGAGCGCCTTTAAGACCATGACTTGGTCTCCTACTTTGAAGGACCGTTCTCTGGAATGTTTATCATACCAGGCCTTTTGCTCTTCCTGAGCATTCTTTAGGTTTTCTTTAGCAAGGGCTAAAGAGTGTCGGAGGGTGTTTTGTAGGTTGCTTACAAAGTCTAGAATGTTAGTTCCTGGAGAAGACGTAAACCCCTCCCATTGCTGCTTCACCAACTGTAATGGCCCCTTAACCTCGCGGCCATACACAAGTTCAAATGGTGAAAACCCTAAACTGGGATGTGGTACAGCCCTGTAGGCAAAAAGCAACTGCTGCAACACTAGGTCCCAATCATTGGAGTGTTCATTTACGAATTTACGTATCATGGTCCCCAAAGTTCCGTTAAACCTCTCCACCAGACCATTGGTTTGATGGTGATGAGGGATGGCAACTAAGTGATTCACCCCATGAGCTTCCCACAGGGTTTTCATGTTCCCTGCCAGGAAATTAGTTCCCGAATCTGTAAGGATGTCGGAGGGCCAACCTACCCTGGCAAAAATGTCTGCTAATGCCTGGCACACACTTTTAGTCTTGGTGTTGCTTAAGGGTACAGCTTCCGGCCATCGGGTAGCAAAATCCATGAAAGTCAGTACGTACTGCTTTCCTCTGGGTGTCTTCTTTGGGAAAGGACCCAGAATATCCACAGCTACTCGCTGAAATGGGACCTCAATTATGGGTAGTGGCTGGAGAGGGGCTTTAACCTGGTCTTGGGACTTTCCCACTCGTTGGCACACCTCACAAGACCGGACATAATTAGCAACGTCCTTGCCCATTCCCTCCCAGTGGAAGGACTTCCCCAACCGGTCTTTGGTTCTGTTCACCCCAGAATGGCCACTGGGATGATCATGGGCTAAGCTCAAGAGCTTTACCCGATACTTAGTGGGAACCACCAACTGTCTTTGAGGATGCCAGTCTTCCTGGTGCCCACCAGAAAGAGTCTCCTTGTATAAAAGTCCTTGTTCTACAACAAACCGGGATTTGTTAGAAGAGCTGAGAGGCGGTGGGGTGCTCCGCGCCGCCGCCCAAGCTTTCTGAAGGCTGTCATCTGCTTCCTGCTCGGCCTGGAACTGTTCCCTTGATGCTGGAGACATCAGTTCCTCCTTGGACTGTGGACTGGGGCTTGGTCCCTCTGGAAGCGATGTAGGGGCTGGGGTTTTTTCCATTGACTGTGAACCGCTGTCCGCTGGTGCACTATGTGGTATCTCAGGCTCTGGCTGAGCCTCTTGGGTAAGGTTATCTGCTGCTCCCGCCAGTTCAGGCTCGCTGGTGTCCTCTGGCATTGGAGTTGTAGACGGGGTTGCAAGCGCTGGACTCAGTGCTGGCAATGGTTCTGGTGCTGGTTGCGTTGCGAATTCCGGTTCCGGGACTGGCTTTGGCTGGGTCTCTGGGATTGGATCCACTACGGCTGTTGCAGTCGTTGGCAGGGGATCCGGTTCTACCACCTGTGTTTGGGTCTCCGGTAACACCGACAGGGCTCTGGTGGACGGCTCAGGAACAGGGATGGGGGTGAAAGCTTGCTTAGCCTGGCTCCGGGTGACTATTCCCACCCTCTTGGCTAACTTCACATGGTTGGCCAAGTCTTCCCCCAGCAGCATGGGGATGGGATAATTGTCATAGACTGCAAAAGTCCACATTCCTGCCCAGCCCTTGTACTGGACATGCAACTGGGCTGTAGGCAAGGTTACAGACTGTGACACGAAGGGTTGAATTGTCACTGTAGCCTCCGGGTTGATGAGTTTGGGGTCCACTAGGGATTGGTGGATAGTTGACACTTGTGCCCCAGTATCCCTCCAAGCGATAACCTTCTTTCCGCCCACTCTCAAGGTTTCCCTTCGCTCCGAGGGTATGAGAGAGGCATCTGGGTCTGGGGATCTTTGGTGTGATTGGGGTGTAATGAACTGTAATCGGTTGGGGTTCTTGGGGCAGTGAGCCTTTATATGCCCCAGTTCATTACATTTAAAACATCGCCCTGCTAAGGTATCACCGGGGCGATGTTGGTTGGTGGAGACTGGTGGGGTGGGGTGAGAAGGCGTCTGGGGTTTCCCTTGGGATGTGGGTGGGGCCTTGGGTTGTCCCCGGTGATAAGGTTTTGTTTCAGCTTGCCCCTTCTGATATTCGCTCCAACTGCTACTAGTTTTTTTCTTTTCTGTCACCTCCACCCATTTGGCTCCAATCTCCCCCACCTCGCTTACAGTTTTGGGATTCCTATCTAGGATGTACCTTTCTATTTCCTCAGGAACACCCTCTAAAAACTGCTCCATTTGCAATAGGAAGGGCAACTCTTCCGTAGATTTAACATTTGCTCCTGATATCCAGGCATCCCAATTTTTTCCAATGTGGTAGGCATGTCGGGTAAATGACACATCAGGTTTCCACCTTAGGGCTCTGAACCGCCGACGGGCATGCTCAGGTGTTAGCCCCATTCTTATTCTGGCCTTGTTTTTAAAAAGTTCATAACTGTTCATGTGTTCCTTAGGCATTTCAGCCGCCACCTCTGCTAAGGGTCCACTGAGCTGCGGTCTCAGCTCTACTATGTACTGGGGTGGAGGGATGCTGTATCCAAGGCAGGCCCTTTCAAAATTTTCTAAGAAGGCCTCAGTATCATCGCCTGCCTTGTAGGTGGGGAATTTCCTGGGATGGGAAGTGGTACCTGGAGAGGAGTTGCTAGGATGGTCTGATGCATCCTGCTTAGCCCTTGCTGCTTCCAGTTCATGCTTCCTTTCTTTTTCTCTCGCCTCCTCTTTGGCTTTTTCCAGCTCCATCTCTTTTTCTTTCAGCTCCATCTCTCTCTTGTGGGCCCCCTCTTTGGCTTTCTCTTCTCTGTCTTTCAGCTCCATCTCTCTCTTGTGGGCCCCCTCTTTGGCTTTCTCTTCTCTGTCTCTCAGCTCTATCTCTTTTTCTTTCAGCTCCATAGCTCTCTTGTGGGCCTCCTCTTTAGCTTTTTCTTCTTTGGTAGTCATTTTCCTGTTTTCTTGTGCTGGGTCACACCCCTCTGCAGTTGACTGAAACTGGGATGTACTTAGCTCTGTCTGCTTCTGAGTTAACAGAGACTTTCTAACTAGCTACTTCCGAGGATGTAAAAAGAAAAAAAAACAATTCAACTTGTAAATTACCTTTACCAGTCAGTCAAAGTTTGCTCCCTTTGAACCCTTCTCTTAACAAAGGACCTCGTTAAAAAAAACTTAACACCTCTGCCTTCAGGCAAGGAGAGATAAGATATGCATCTACCTTCAGCTCTGCTCTCCAAGCAGCTAGAAGGAAAAAAAAATCTCTTACTGGCTTTTGGGTTTAAAATGTATCCCACCGCTATGCCACCATGTCAAGGCTGTATCCCCACTTTGAACTTTAGGGTACAAATGTAGGGGCCTGCATGAGGACTCCTAAGCTTAACTACCAGCTTAGCTTTGGTCCGCTGCCACCATCTCAAGAATTCCCTCCCTGGGAAGCCTTGAGAAACCTTTCACCAATTCCCTGGTGAACACAGATCCAAACCCCCTTGGATCTTAAAACAAGGAGAAATTAACCATCCCCCCTCCTTCCTCCCACCCTCCTTTCACCAACTCCTGGTGAATACAGATCCAAACCCCCTTGGATCTTAAAACAAGGAGAAATCAATCTGGTTCTTAAAAAAGAAGGCTTTTAATTAAAGAAAAAGGTAAAAATCATCTCTGTAAAATCAGTATGGAAAATACTTTACAGGGTAATCAAACTTAAAGAGCTCAGAGGACCCCCCTCTGTCTTAGGTTCAAAGTACAGCAAAACAAAGATAAACACTCTAGTAAAAGGTACATTTACAAGTTGAGAAAACAAAGTAAATCTAAGACGCCTTGCCTGTCTTTTTACTTACAAGTTTGAAATAGGAGAGACTTGTTTAGAAAG
>NW_020701767.1:0-7248 GCF_002925995.2 Terrapene triunguis | reverse complement strand
AAATCAGCTGTGTAAAATGCCTTTAAGTACAGACACCTTGCATTCTGGCAGGATGGTAAGGGCAATCATGAAAGGCATCCTCTGACATCTTGTGAGTCAGCCAGTTATGTACAGTTTATATGTTGGTTTTTTTTAAGCTATGTAACCCATCTCTCCTCACTCAGAGTTTGATCAACCAATGTGTAAATTGTCCCAGGAAAGACAGACTTGAATTCCTCATCCATCCTAGAATGGCTTCTAAATCTGCGGAATCAAATCAGTGATAGCTTTGTTTATATACGTGCTAAAATGTTTTTCAAATATACCTCATCACACCAATGACTAGCAAATAAGTCTGATGGAGGGAGGGGCCTTGGAGCAGAGCAAACTGAGAACCAGAAGTCATGTTTTCTTGCTCTTCAGAACCGAGTAAGTCCTGGATAAACAATTATATTAAGAGTCATGTCACAGCTAAGAGCATGTAGGTCTCAGAATCAGAGAAGATGAATTTTATCACTGTTACTGATTTCTAGGTCTGCCTGATCAATTGGGAATGAAAAATTTATTCATTGAATTTAGGTCCAACAGCTCATTAATTTATTTTCTGTAAATGTTCAAGAGCTTGTGAGTAAACTTTCTGCTATGAGTATTCATGATTTACACTATGATTGAGGTCCTCAATCATGATATTGTTTGTGCTCTCTGATTGGATGACCTATGTTTTATAAACAACCTGTACTAAACACCTGATGAAAATGAGTGGGCTTTGATTCTCGGGGGGAGGGGGGGGGATGAATAGTAAGCAATTTAAGGAGGAGAGAAAAAGAAAGGAAATGATTCCCCAAGCCTTATTTGGCACAAAAGAGAATGTTATATTTGTACCTGTAAGTGGAGCTCGAACTTTTAAATAGCTGGGTTCATTCCTGATTGAGACACACATAAAACAGATTAGGTAGCTACAGTGTTTAATGGAGCTTGTAATCAATTTTCTCTCATGCCAAGCACGTGTAGTGGTTTTACTACACTGCAATGGAAGCCCAGGCTTTGAACTCAGGCTCAAGCCTAATTGTGCTTCTGTCTACACACAAATTATGCTAACCCAGGTGGGTGGAGGATCTGAGCTTGAGTTGAACTGGGACCCAGGCTTCAAGCCCTATTGCTTTGCAGTGTGGACACAACCCCACTGAACTCATGCTCTAAGAGTCTATGAAAAGTATCCCATGGGCTGACTGTTTTCTGGAGTGTAAAATTTGGTGGTCATTCAAGTTTTTCCACATGCAAACAAAGGGCTAGAGCAGCCACATTTTGGGAGGGCGCTAGGAAGTCTTGGATATGGGTGGTTGGACTCAGGCCCACATAATGCAGTGTAGATGCTCGAGCCTTAGATTAACAAACCCAAGGTCTGCTAACCGTGGATTGCAGGGTGGATATACCCATAGGTGCAAGTCGTATCCACATCCCTTTCTGGTTCATTTCATTGCTTAAAATTAACCAGGGTGATTGGAAAGCTGCTAGACGACCAACAATACACACTCTACTTCGTAGATCGGTGAAGGTCTGGGGAACTGGTGTGTTTTGTTAAAGGTTTGCTCACTGGCTGGGTGCATGAAGTAAACTTACAAGTCTATGCTGTCAGTAAGAAGTGCAAACTGATGAAAGGGAGGGGCAAGGATTCACAGTTGCAGGTACTGTTGACCCAGGTCAACTGTTGTCTACTGGTTCTGGTATAACCAGTTGCTCTCTCTCTCTCTCTAATGTATAACCCGGCTTCCAGGAACAATGTCCAGATATAGCATAACCTACAATCTGCTCTCAAGAGTCTATAAACCAGTCAGGTTGCATACATCAATGGTATTTAGACTTTAGAGCAAGGCATGGGGAGGTGAAGAGGAGAATTTAGGAGTCTGTCTGCACTCTGTGTTCCTTCCAAAAGACTTCTGCTGCGTTCTTGCTTGCTCTGTCTCTGACTCCTTAAAGGGTACAAGCAACAGGTTGCTCGAGCAAATGTTTCCACTTCCAATGAACATTTTGTGCTTGTTCAGAGTTATAAAAGGATTGTGAACACCTAAAAGCTTTAGTCACAATAGACCTACTTTTTTCTAGTAAGATCAGGATTTTATAAATCTATAAAACATAACAGCATGCTAATGTTATTTCTAGCCCCCATGTTAGACATCCCCCAACAGCCTCCTTATAACCAAATGATGCTATAACAATACAAAATACTCATGCCAATAAGAATCTGCATTTTGCTTAACTATGCTTCATCCACTTCTAGGTAACTTACACTGGCTTCTTGTTTTGGAATTGTTTACAAGGTGTCCTCTATCTTCAGTACAAGTGGCTCTAAACACATGTGAGTAAAGGGGTACATTAATCTCATTCACAGTCTTGTTAAAATAAACAGTGGCATAAAGGATGAGAGTACAAAGCCTACATTTAATCACCTGACAATGAAACCATATAAAATGAATGGGGAAGGAATAAGACTGTTTTACAAGCTGCCAGAATTTAGTATATTTAATCCTTTAAATGAATCTTCTATGAGAAACTTTTCTGTTTAAAATATGATAGCAAATGTAAACTAAGAAGTCAGTAAATTCAAGGACTAAATTTCTGGTTGGTTGTACTAGCTTACCATAGAGGCACCAGTAGCAGCTCCATAGTGAAGACTCTTTTTTAATTAACACTTACAGCATGGATTCAACTTATGTATTTAAAAAAAAATCTTATCCTCCCTACAACTACAGCACATATTCTCTTCTCTCAAAGAGCATTGAGCAGATTTGCTTGTAACTCACTAATTAGTTTAGGAGTTAAAAATTATTTAAACTGGATCGTTTAAGAAACTTGGTACCTGGTGGCAGACTTTTTATCTTAATTATCTCAGCAAGGGAATTTACAGAAATCGTGCATAAGCTGTGCTCACAGAACTTGTTTTGAGATCACTTGTCAGTTTTTCCCATTATTAACAAAACTCCTTTGCATGCATCAGAAAATTGTATGTTTAACAAAGTAGTTAGAGATGTAATTACCTGAATTGCATTGGCCAGTCCTGCATTCCTTATGGAAACTAATTCTCTATGGCATCAGTCAGGCTTGAGTACATGTGAGGGCTGACGTTTCAGGCCCAGGTCTGGTCTGTTACACTGATCTAACGTCAATACAATTACTCCAGACGTATTCCTTGGCAGACTTGGACTCTGTGTCCATGTTATTATGGTCCAAATTCTGCACCAACTCAGCCACACCCCATATTTTCAGTGGGTAGCAGAGGAATAAGATGGGACAGAAACTTTTAAGGGTAAGTCACTTGGGCCAATACTTTCTACAATTCCATATGTAATGTCAATGGGACTCAAGGGCATAATTTGGCCCACATTTGTACATATTAAAGCTAAAAGTTGCACAGTTTAAGGGCAAATTGTGCCCTCAGGTGTTCAATGAAGTTAATACAGTAAAATGGTCACTCTTAAAGCCAACACTTACCATCATTTTCTGTACTTATTCTAGGAAATAGTGACAAATTGCATTGCATATTATGGTAACAGGCTCACCACTAAGGGCTGAAACCATACAGTTTTATAAAATAAATGAACTTAAAAGGGGGAAAATACTGTTCATGTTGAATGTGAGACTAGTTCAGTCTTCATGGGACAGTTGTGGTGATGAAGCCAGAAAAATCAAGATACAGAATGTCAAATCAGTAGTAAAAAAGAACAAGCCATTATTGCTACATTTAACACTTGTACATTTTATTTAATTAAATCAGCCATTGTACACATTGCAGCTATGTATTGTTAGTGCTGTAGGTTTATTTAACTAATACATGCCCTCATAGATATATTCAGTTAGTGTTATCACCATGGGAACAAGATGCTGATTCATCAACTTAAAAATCACTTCTTCGCACAGTATTCAAGTTCTTTGATAACACAGCAAAAAATCAAAAGGTGAATAACCATTATGTTGTTACACAGAACATCATCTGCACCGCAAATAACACAACAGAAATGCATTTCTTTACAGCCCTGTTCTTGAAGGTCATCCAGTGCTGTCCTTGACAATTAGAAAGCCATGGTGTGTCTTGAAATGTTTCATCCTGGGTTTCTTTTATTTTGGCTACCAACAATGCTTGTTTCCCATCTGACTGCCAAAAAAACATTAGCACGGTGCCTTGGGTTGCTTTGCTTGCAGGAAGCCAAATCTCCCAAGATGTTTTCTCTCTAATGAGGAAGTACCATTGTTTGATGGGTGGGTGGTATTTTTTTTTTTTTAATGTTCTGAGCACTGAGTGAGTCATTTTTCTACAAGAGTAAAAGGCCAGATACGTTTGGAAAAATATCAACCCGAGGAGGACTTGACTCATTTTCACCTTCTCTGAATATACTTTTTCTTTATCAAATAACTGATTCAAAATGTACATTTATATGTATGTGTGTATATATATTATATATGTTAAAATGCTACAGCGATCCAACCACTAGTAGAATAAAGTATAGGACAAAAAATATTTCAGATTTTTATATTCCCTTCTTTCAAAATAAAAGTGCAGGGATGCTGTTACAATTCTCAGAGGGTTAGTTTAGAAATATAAATCAAATATTAACAAAATTGAATGTTTCAAGCATTTTTATGCCCTAGTCAGTGACTTAAAAAAAAAAAAAAGTTAATTGGAAGATAAAAACTGCTCGCTCAGTGCTAAGAGGGTTAACAAGCCTCTGACATGATTACAAGAGGATTTGATTTTTAAATGCCACATGCATGTATCAGATAAGAGGCAATCTTGATAAAACGTGGTGAATTAGTCTAAGCTTTTTTTTTTTTTGTATAGTAGGTAAGTCTTTTCTCCCATAGAATTATCTACAGTGCAGTGGCCAGCAGGAAGTACCACCAATAAGACAATGTGGTTTGCTAAAGCAGTGATGAAAACAGGAAACTACTGTAGTTATAGCTGTTTAATACACCCTGCCACACGTCCAGATCTAAAAGATTTTAATACCAGATGCAAATGTGCCATAGATATAGCTGCTAGCAAGTTGGTTACCTAATTGGGTATTTTTTCCTTCTTTAAGTGGCTGTCCAAGAATCTTAGTAGTATTGATAGCCACAGTCAGCTGTAATGTCATGGGAACAGCTGTGTTTCAAGGTTATCAGACTGACTCTTAGAGCCTTTTCCTAAGAGATCACTAAACTGGAAGTCCTATGGATGCAGAAGGTCTGCAGTGCTTCCTCCCCAGAGTATCTTTAGTCGATTGTGTTAGCAATATTTGTTGTTACTTGCTGTTCAGCAGTTTCAATAGACCTTGTAATCCACAATGCTAAAAGTAGTCCTAAGGGGCAGTGGGTTTTTTTGAGGTCTTTAAGTCCAAGCACTTTAGCTATGTACAGTTTACATGTTAATAGCCTTTTTTTATGATGCATGTACATAAGAGGCCTGTGGATGAGATTGGAACTAGTGCAGAAGCAAAGGAACAGCAACGTGGCAAAGTTCACAAGTTCCTAGTACAGCACAAAGGTGATGACTTAGTGGATAAACCATCCTGAATGAAGGATGCTATCTTTGGTCACAAATTAGTTTACAGGTACAAAAAGAAAAGAAAGGAAAATTGAATTCATTGTAGGTGCCTGAAGAAGAAATGTCAGTGACTTCCAGAGATTACGTAAATTATGAAGTTTATATCTATAGACGAGAGTGAATGCTGCATATTGGATAGGTGGTGGGGGTAGTGAGATGTGGCAGCTTCTCATTTGGCCTCTTGCTTCCGGTCCTCTTTGCAGAAATGTCTAAGAAGTTGCTGGAGGTCATGCTGGAGATCATCCCGTGCTTCTGGTCTATTCTCCAGCTGTTCCACAAGAACATGTTTTCCATACTGGTCCTTCACCACAGTCCTCTTCTGTGAGCTGGATTTATTCATTGTTGTCCTAAAGACAAGAGAGTAAGTAAATGAATGTGGCATTTTCCCTCCCCAAAAGCAGGTCCGGCTCTAGGGTTTTTGCCGCCCCAAGCAGCAAAAAAAAAAAAAAAAGGCATGATCTGTGGCACTACCGCCACTGCTTCATCCAAGAGGGAGTGAGGAACCCGCCGCCAAATTGCCACCGAAGAGCCGGACGTGCCGCCCCTCTCCGTTGGCCACCCCAAGCACCTGCTTGCTGAGCTGGTGCCTGGAGCCGGCCCTGCCCAAAAGCATTCCTTCTTTCCTGTAGAATTAATTACGTTACATAGCATGGAATTTCTGTAAAAGACATTCTTCCTTTTGAGCAGGACTGGTGGAATTTTAAGGCAGCAAGATGGTAAATCATATGAGAAGAACTGTAGCTGACGACCCCAAATATCGAGCTCAGATGTTCTGAACAAACAGTGACTAGAAGCTTAAATAGTTGAGAAACCAAAATCAGATTGCTTTTTAAATTTAATCTTGTATAGTTTTGTGTTGTGAAAAAACAGCTAAAAACAGTTGTTGGATTTTTTTCACAAGGATTACATCATGCAATTTTAAAACAAATACCTGGAGAAATATATGCTCTAATGCACCAGCATGCAACAGCTTTTGAAATCCATGCAGGACTTTCCTACTTAGGTCTGTATGCTGAAGTTACGCCCACTATCAGTTTTGTTTCTCTTATACACTGTCCTTCTCATAACTGTTCCATCTTTCACTAACTACTTCAGACAGGCACTCACTACTAAACAAATGACCTGCCTGCCACAAAAAGATTATAAAACATTATAATGGTATTTTACAATCTCAGTTGTTGGGCTCAGTGAGCGGGTGTGTTGTTGGCCTTTGTTTGTTCTGTTTCAGAAGGAAAAGGAATTTAACTCAAAGTGCTGGCATCTTCTAACCAAGTTAGCTGCTTGTGAGATGTATGTGTATTTATCAGCAGTCTCCAGCAGGACAATGATTTGCCCTAGGCTATATCATGTTCATTAATGTCCCAACCCATTCAAAAGTAAGCAAACATTTGGGGGAGACAGAATATTTCCAGAGACGGTGTGCTTTGCAAAGAGGAGAGAGAAATGCATTCATTTACAGTAAAAGTAAATCAGCCTACAGGAGCCTGTCAGACTTATTAAGCTGGCATTTGAAGTTCATGCTCCTGTGGTGGTTCTTCCCTCCCCACACCCTCTCTTCAGTATCAGTCTGCTTTTGTGATTGTCTGGTAAATATTTCAGACTTAGTGTCACTTGTTTGGGCCAGTCCTGTTACTACTATAATCTATTCCTCTAAGCCCAGTCAATCTACTTCCTCCCTCTCATACACATGT
>NW_020701766.1:0-1948 GCF_002925995.2 Terrapene triunguis | reverse complement strand
TCTCAACCTGGGGTACGGGGCCAGTGGTACACAGAGGTCTTCCGGGGAGTACATCAACTCATCTACATATTTGCCTAGTTTTACAACAGGCTGCATAAAAAGCACTAGTGAAGTCAGTATAAATTAAAATGTCATACGGACAACGACTTGTTTATATTGCTCCATATGCAATACATTGTAATGCAAATATCATATTTATATCCCGAGTGATTTATTTTATAATTCCATGGTAAAAAATGAGAAAGTCAGCAAGGTTTCAGTAATAGTGTGCTGTGACACGTCAGTATTTTTAAGTCTGATTTTGTAAGCAAGTCGTTTTTAAGTGAGGTGAAACTTGGGGTATGCAAGACAAATCAGACTCCTGAAAGGGAAGGTTCAGAGTAGTCTGGACAGGTTCAGAGCCACTGGTTTAGTTTTCCCAGACTTCTGGGTGGAGGCTCAAGATGGTTTCGTTTTGTAAATTTAAGGGCCGCCTTTCCAAGAAAATATTGACTCCAGCCTTGTTGCTGCCAACGGCACCTGACAGAGGATTACATAACCTTAGCAGGTTTTTTACATTTCCAAACACTGGATTTTGTAGGCCACATTTAAAATAATCAAAACCCCGGAGCACAGCAGCTATCGGCAGTGCACAGAGCTCAACCTGTAGTGAGGACACTGCACCCAAAAGACCTTAGCTCAAAATCCCAAGAACATTAATTAGTGCTAAGATTCCAGATTTTTCTACCCATTCTCCACAGGGGTTCTGGCTTGCAACACCTGCTTCCTGGAGGGAAAGATGAGGGGGAAGGGGGCAGAAGGGAGGGAACTGGAGTTCAAGTGATTTTCTGTTGCTGAGCTAAGGTAACCTGGCTGATTAATGATCCACACTACTAGGCATCAGCCATAGGGCAGCCTGCAGTGACCCTGCCGTCTTGCTACTGCTGGTATATGTTTTGCTGTAGGTAGGGTTGGTCACTTCTGGATAGAATGCTAGAGTGAAGCAACATACATTGAGAAATTTGGTGGTGGGGGGGGAAGCTGATAAT
Source organism: Terrapene triunguis (assembly GCF_002925995.2). NCBI lineage: Eukaryota > Metazoa > Chordata > Testudines > Emydidae > Terrapene > Terrapene triunguis. Next base: position 920 of record NW_020701766.1, on the reverse strand, counting down.
GTAGGACCCTCTCCCTGGTCCAGAAAACAATATGTTTTACAAGATTTGCTTTTAATGCTGAAAAAGAGAATCTGGGCAAAGGAAAAAAAAGGCGAGCTAGTCCTACGTTTAGTTTCATACATTGTAGAACTCCTATGAAGACAGGCCTTGTATCTAGAGCATCCGTTGATATGTGCATAATCACCTAAGAGGCTTAGACAAGGACTATCAGTGCTCATGATCTAGGGTATAAAGTGATCACCCGCAGTGAACAGGAAGGAATTTTCCCCATGTAACCTTTCAGATAATTAGCTAGATGCATTTTCACCTTCCTCTGCAGCATCAGGTACTAGACATTGCTGGAATGGATGGGACTAATGGTCGAGGGACCAATGGTGTGAATGATCATGATAAATAAAGTTATATTGGGATAATCCCAAATTAGGAACATCATAATCCAACATAGAGAAAAGACCAGGAGCATTTAGTAGAGAATCAGAACATTTCTTTCTGCAGAATATTTACACTAGCATATGGAACTCTATAGTAAGGATATAATCATCTATTGATATTTCTAGGTTGGTATAAACATGTAATACAAGGAGATCATTTTCTATTGAATTAGTTTGGTTTTTAAAGTAATTGTGTAGAACACTATTTAATTTCTATAGCCCACTCTTGGTTTTATCCCTAAATTCTATAGGACTTTTCCATCAAGGTTTTTTTAAGTGTGTCATACAGCCATGTGATCGGCTGTCAAAGCGTTCCTTCTTTTCAAGTCAACACTGATACAAACAAAAACCCTAGTGGTATTGTATCACTCTGGTTGTGATAAGTAGCCTTGACATCCCAGGTTTATAATCTATTTTTAGTGAATTGATTTTGTTTTATTGCATTGTTGATGTTGTGAAAACCAATTTAGAAGCTGAATGGACCATCAG
>NW_020701765.1:0-1997 GCF_002925995.2 Terrapene triunguis | reverse complement strand
TCTCAACCTGGGGTACGGGGCCAGTGGTACACAGAGGTCTTCCGGGGGGTACATCAACTCATCTACATATTTGCCTAGTTTTACAACAGGCTGCATAAAAAGCACTAGTGAAGTCAGTATAAATTAAAATGTCATACGGACAACGACTTGTTTATATTGCTCCATATGCAATACATTGTAATGCAAATATAATATTTATATCCCGAGTGATTTATTTTATAATTCCATGGTAAAAAATGAGAAAGTCAGCAATGTTTCAGTAATAGTGTGCTGTGACACGTCAGTATTTTTAAGTCTGATTTTGTAAGCAAGTCGTTTTTAAGTGAGGTGAAACTTGGGGTATGCAAGACAAATCAGACTCCTGAAAGGGAAGGTTCAGAGTAGTCTGGACAGGTTCAGAGCCACTGGTTTAGTTTTCCCAGACTTCTGGGACCTCAAGATGGTTTCGTTTTGTAAATTTAAGGGCCGCCTTTCCAAGAAAATATTGACTCCAGCCTTGTTGCTGCCAACAGCACCTGACAGAGGATTACATAACCTTAGCAGGTTTTTTACATTTCCAAACACTGGATTTTGTAGGCCACATTTAAAATAATCAAAACCCCGGAGCACAGCAGCTATCGGCAGTGCACAGAGCTCAACCTGTAGTGAGGACACTGCACCCAAAAGACCTTAGCTCAAAATCCCAAGAACATTAATTAGCGCTAAGATTCCAGATTTTTCTACCCACTCTCCACAAGGGCTCTGGCTTGCAACACCTGCTTCCTGGAGGGAAAGATGAGGGGGAAGGGGGCAGAAGGGAGGGAACTGGAGTCCAAGTGATTTTCTGTTGCTGAGCTAAGGTAACCTGGCTGATTAATGATCCACACTACTAGGCATCAGCCATAGGGCAGCCTGCAGTGACCCTGCCGTCTTGCTACTGCTGGTATATGTTTTGCTGTAGGTAGGGTCGGTCACTTCTGGATAGAATGCTAGAGTGAAGCAACATACATTGGGAAATTTGGTGGTGGGGGGGGGAAGCTGATAATGTAGGACCCTCTCCCTGGTCCGGAAAACAATATGTTTTACAAGATTTGCTTTTAATGCTGAAAAAGAGAATCTGGGCAAAGGGAAAAAAAGGCGAGCTAGTCCCACGTTTAGTTTCATACATTGTAGAACTCCTATGAAGACAGGCCTTGTATCTAGAGCATCCGTTGATATGTGCATAATCACCTAAGAGGCTTAGACAAGGACTATCAGTGCTCATGATCTAGGGTATAAAGTGATCACCCGCAGTGAACAGGAAGGAATTTTCCTCATGTAACCTTTCAGATAATTAGCTAGATGCATTTTCACCTTCCTCTGCAGCATCAGGTACTAGACATTGCTGGAAGGGATGGGACTAATGGTTGAGGGACCAATGGTGTGAATGATCATGATAAATAAAGTTATATTGGGATAATCCCAAATTAGGAACATCATAATCCAACATAGAGAAAAGACCAGGAGCATTTAGAAGAGAATCAGAACATTTCTGCAGAATATTTACACTAGCATATGGAACTCTATAGTAAGGATATAATCATCTATTGACATTTCTAGGTTGGTATAAACATGTAAAACAAGGAGATCATTTTCTATTGAATTAGTTTGGTTTTTAAAGTAATTGTGTAGAACACTATTTAATTTCTATAGCCCACTCTTGGTTTTATCCCTAAATTCTATAGGACTTTTCCATCAAGGTTTTTTTAAGTGTGTCATACAGCCATGTGATCGGCTGTCAAAGCGTTCCTTCTTTTCAAGTCAACACTGATACAAACAAAAACCCTAGCGGTATTGTATCACTCTCCAGCCCCAAATAATATTTCTTTAGGCCACAGCTCTTGATAGTTTCCAGTACAGCAAGTATGTAGAGGAAAATGCATCTCCAGCACTGGCCCATGTCTCCAGAATGATGTATGTGGAGTAAAATGTACTTGCATGGCTGGACCATGTAGCTAATGTTATATGTTGGACTCAAA
>NW_020701764.1:0-5098 GCF_002925995.2 Terrapene triunguis | reverse complement strand
GTTCCCCCCAAACCTCCCAATTGACCTGGACTGTGGGTTCTTCCAGAGGGGAAGGTCTCTGGGCTGTTCCCCAACTCACATGGTGAATCTCTGAGGCAAGAAAATCCGCCAATAAGCGCAGGACCCACCAAGATAGAGGAGGAACTTTGTCACACTGGTGTCAGAGGTGGGATCTTGGGGTGCACAGCGCAGCGGAAGAAGGAGGGTGATTTTAAAAAAGAAAGAAGAGGGTGTTTTTTTCCCCACCACAATGGATGACGTAGTGCGGGCACTGATACAAGCTACGGCAGCCCAGCAGGAGGCTACCCGTGTCCAGGCAGCTGCCCAACAGGAGGCAGTGCGGCTGCAGCAAGAGACTAATCGCCTGCTGATGGACCAGACTGCTCAAGACCGAGCTATGTTGCGGGAACTGGTAAACCAGGTAAAGTCCCTTACAGAGCTGAATCGCGGCCATGATGGGATGCGGCTCATACGGGCCAGCCATTGGCTGCAGAAAATGACACGGGAGGATGATGTAGAGGCATACCTTCTGGCCTTTGAGAGGACAGCCCTACGGGAGGCCTTGCCTCGAGATCAGTGGTCTGGAATCCTTGCCCCATTCCTGTGTGGGGAGGCCCAGCAGGCCTACCATGATCTGCCTGAAGAGGTTGCGGCAGACTACCCCCAGCTGAAAGCAGAGATCCTGGCCAGATCTGGGGTGACGACAGCAGTGTGGGCCCAGCAGTATCACGGTTGGAGGTACCAGGAAGACAAAACCCCGCGGTCCCAATTGTATGACCTCATCCATCTCCCACGAAAGTGGTTGCAAACAGAGTCCCGGAGTCCAGAAGAGATACTAGCGGTTCTGGTCATCGACCGATACATGAGGGGACTACCACCAGACCTTCGTGCCTGGGTAAGCCAGAACGAACCCTCCACCTATGACGAGGTTGTCGCCCTGGTAGAGAGGCGAAGGACAGCGAGGGAGCTGACCCGACCAGTTAAGGAAGAGGCACTCTGGGTTAAACTAGCAGCACCAAGCCCTAAAGTTTGGGTGACTGGGCCACCAGGAGGGCCCAGGTGGAAAAAGAGAGAGGCTGAAGGCCCATCAGAGGCCACAAAGAGTCGGAGCACTGAGGGAGAAGAGGATCGTGATGTTAGACTACCCAAACCAAGAGACCGGGGAACGCCTAGGGCCCCATACAGATGTTATGCCTGCGGGGAGTGGGGACACATAGCTGCACAGTGTCCCAATGCTGAGGAGCCTATGCAGTGTAACCTGGGGAACTGGGCAGATCCATGCTCCCTAATCCACCTTGTGGGGATCTCACTAACCCCACATATGTATACCAGACCAGAGAAACTAAATGGGGTAGGGACCACGGCACTGGTTGTTTCGAGGAGTGCTATCACACTTATCTCAGGGAAGCTCGTGAAGCGTAGTCAGCTGCTACAGGCTAAACGTACGGGGATAACATGTGTCCATGGTACAGTTAGTTACTACCCCACCATCCCAGTAAAAATCGAGATCCAAGGGAACACTACTGAGGTAGCAGCAGGTGTAGTCCCTAAACTCCCATACCCGGTGCTCATAGGGAGGGACTTCCCAGGGTTTGAAAACTTACTCCCAGTAGGGGGGATTGGAGAAAGATGGGAACCCTAAAATTGGTGAGGCATCCACAGCAGACTGTCAACCCCCAATCTTCTCTGAAATATCCCCAGATTTGTTCTCCACTCCCAGACTGGGTAGAAAGACAAAAAGGGAAAGAAGGGCAGCTAAGGCCTTGGGAACCCGAATACTGACCCAAAGCCAGAGGATCACCCTTTTAGGTAGGTGGACCCGTGCAGCTGAAAAGGAGGCCACGCAGGAAGGAGAAGCACCTGAGTCTGACCCCCACCCTAATGCTTCTGAACCATTAGAGGCAACAGAGACTGGGCCCCTAAATCTTGGGCAGATTAGCCCCGGGACAGAAAATTTTGGACGGGACCAGGCAGAAGACCCAAGGTATGACAACATTAGGAAGGAGGTGACTGAAATAGATGGGGTCCCCGTGGAAGGGAAAACCCAGGGACCGGGACCCTACTTCATAATGAAGAAGGATCTCTTATACCGGGTTGCACCAGTACAGGGGCAGAAGGTACAGCAGATCCTAGTACCTCAAAAACACCAGAACGCTGTATTAAGTCTTGCTCATAGTCCTCTTTTGGGGGGGGCATTTGGGGGTAGAGAAGACCCTGGCACGAGTCCTACGATGGTTCTTCTGGCCCGGAGTACATGAAGAAGTGCGGAGGTACTGTGCCCCCTGCCCAGAGTGTCAGCTGCACAGTCCCCGTCCCCACTTGAGGGCACCTTTAATACCCCTTCCCATCATAGCGGTCCCCTTCGAGTGAATAGCCATGGACCTAGTAGGACCTCTGGAGAAGACGGCTCGGGGCCACCAATATACTACTTGTTTTGGACTATGCTACTCGCTACCCAGAAGCCGTCCCCCTGCAGAACACGGCCTCTAAAACTATAGCCAAAGAGCTGGTGGGGATCTTTGCCCAAATGGGGCTACCGAAGGAGATATTAACCGACCAAGGAACCCCATTTATGTCGAAGCTAATGAAGGACCTCTGTACGCTGCTCCATATACATACCCTGAGAACTTTGGTCTACCATCCGCAGACTGATGGGTTGGTAGAAAGGTTTAACCGAACCCTCAAGGCTATGATAAGGAAGGTGGTAAGTCGGGACGGGAAGGATTGGGACACCCTACCTTATGTTCGCTATCCAGGAAGTACCTCAGGCCTCAACTGGGTTTTCCCCCTTTGAGTTATTATACGGGCGTCACCCCTGTGGCATACTAGATATCGCCAAAGAGATCTGGGAAGAGGAACCCAATGAGAGGAGAAATATAATAGAGCATGTGATGCAGATGCGAGACCGGATAGCCTGAGTTACCCCTATTGTACGGGAACATTTGGAGAAGGCATAGGAGGCCCAGCGAACCCATTACAATCGCCAGGCAAAAGTGCGACAGTTCCAACCAGGGGATTGGGTTATGGTGTTGGTACCCACAGCAGAAAGCAAGCTTCTGGCCCAATGACAGGGGGCCTATGAGGTGGTTGAACCCATGGGGGAAGTAACCTACAAGGTGCAGCAGCCAGGACACAGAAAACAAGAACAGATTTATCATGTTAACCTTCTGAAACCCTGGCATGCACAAGAGGCATGCACAACGGTTCAAAAAGACCTAACCCAGGAAAACAAGCCTTCCAAACAGGTGAGAGTGTCTCCCGATTTAACACCAGACCAGAAGAATGAGGTGTCTGAGATGATCTTCCGGAACCAAGATGTGTTCTCGACAAAACCGGGTCGAATAACCGAGACATATCACCACATCGTCACGAACCCTGGGGCCAGAGTAACAATGAGGCCCTATCAGGTGCCAGCGGCAAAAAGGGAGGAAATAAAAGCAGAAGTAAAAAAAATGCTGGAGTTGGGGATCATCGAAGAATCCCACAGTCAGTGGTCCAGCCCAATCGTGCTGGTGCCCAAACCTGATGGCACCACAAGATTTTGCAACGACTTCCGGCGACTAAACGAAGTATCCCAGTTCGATGAGTACCCCATACCTCGCATAGATGAGCTAGTGGACCGTCTGGGTAATGCCCGGTACTTGACTACCCTAGACTTGACAAAGGGGTACTGACAGATTCCCCTTGCAGAAGACGCAAAGGAAAAGACTGCGTTCTCTACACCAGAGGGTCTTTTTCAATATACTGTCCTCCCTTTTGGACTACATGGGGCCCCAGCTACCTTCCAGCGCCTCATGGACAAGCTATTACACCCGCATAACAGTTATGCTGCTGCCTACTTGGACGATGTGGTCATTCATACCCCAGACTGGTAAACCCACCTGGAGAAGGTGGAGGCAGTCCTCGATACCTTCAGGTGAGCTGGCCTTACAGCAAACCCTGCCAAGTGCGCTGTAGGGTTTACAGAGGCAAAATATCTTGGCTACATTGTGGGAAAAGGTCTGGTAAAACCCCAAGTGAACAAGTTAGAGGCCATCCAAAATTGGCCCCGACCAAGTCGCAAGAAACAAGTCCGGGCGTTCCTAGGTGTGGTGGGGTATTACCGACGATTTATCCCCCACTTTGCCACAAGGGCAAGCCCCCTGACAGACCTAGTGAAAGCCCATGGACCTGATCTGGTGAGATGGTCTGATGCAGCAGAGGAAGCATTCACAGACCTACGGACTGCCCTCTACAGTAACCCCGTACTGATAGCCCCTGATTTCACCAAGGAGTTTATCCTGCAGACAAATGCATCGGAAGTAGGATTGGGGGCCGTTCTATCACAGATGGTCGGGGAGGAGGAACATCCAATTCTATACCTCAGTCGGAAACTCCTTCCAAGGGAACAAAAATATGCAGTGGTGGAGAGAGAATGCCTCGCTGTAAAATGGGCCATGGAAACATTGCGCTACTATCTGCTCGGGCACAGATTTGTCCTCGTGACCGACCATGCCCCTCTTCAATGGATGCAGCGGAACAAGGAGAAGAACACAAGGGTGACCAGATGGTTCTTATCCCTCCAACCTTTCCAGTTCCGTGTGCAACACAGAGCAGGGAACCGTCATGGCAACGCCGATGGCTTGTCACGTGTGCACTGTCTGGTGTCCCAAGCTGCCCAACCCCTTGGCATTGAGCAGGGGGGAGGGATATGTGACAGACCCAGACCAGTGGGGTACAGGAGTCTGGTAGAGGGCAAATATACTGGTCACTGGATGAGTGGTTTTCTGTTCCCTGAGTGACCAGAGCAGGGGCTGCACTAGAGTAATCAGGAACCTGCTAGAACCAGTTAAGGCAAGCAGGCTAATTAGGACACCTGGAGCCAATTAAGAAGAAGCTGCTAGAATCAATTAAAGCAGGCTAATCAGGGCACCTGGGTTTTAAAAGGAGCTCACTTCAGTTTGTGGTGCGAGTGTGAGGAGCTGGGAGCAAGAGGCGCAAGGAGCTGAGAGTGAGAGGGTGTGCTGCTGGAGGACTGAGGAGCACAAGCGTTATCAGACACCAGGAGGAAGGTCCTGTGGTGAGAATAAGGAAGGTGTTTGGAGGAGGCCATGGGGAA
>NW_020701763.1:0-3660 GCF_002925995.2 Terrapene triunguis | reverse complement strand
TCCCTTTTGAAAAAGAGATTTAGGCTCCTAAATCAGTTAGAGATTGCAATGCTGAGCACAGGTATTTTTAAATACCTTTAAAAATCTGGCCCTTAGTCTCTTTGTGCCTCAGTTATCATCTATAAATTGGGGATGATATTTCCTTTCTGCCACCCTTTGTCCTGTCTATTTAGCTGGTTAGTTCTGGGGGTCAGGGACTCCCGGGTGTGTACAGTACTGGCTGTGACTCTTTCCGTGTGTGTGTACACAGTAGCTGGCACACTGAGGGGGCCTCCGAGTGCTATTGTAATACAAATAAATAACACGGAGCAAAGTAAAAAATCATGTAAAAAAATATTCTATGAAAAAGAAAGAGAAAGATTTCCCTGTGCCAACAGGCAGGAATTGCAGAGATATTTCCTCTTTTCAGGAAAAATAAAAATAAATACCATTTGTGGAGAAGGAAAAGTGAAAGGGAAGATCTTTTAGCACCGACGGGGTTTAGCATTCCTTCCAAGGGGAACAATACCCACCATACTACTGGGTATTGTAGCCATCATGACACATTTTAGTTTAAGACATGGTGATTACAACAGAAGCTAAAATAACTCTGGAGACACCAGCAGGATTGCATTATGGCTTGGACTACAACAAAGCTACAGCTGTGGTGTGTGGTACGGAATGAAAAATACACAGCTCTATCTCACACAAGACAGGTGGATGCTTTCCCCACTCTTCTGTGTGCAGAGGAATCATCTACGCCAAACCAGGCATTCTCGTCTTAGACTTGTCTCGTCTTCAGGGCAGGCGCCATCCTTTTATTGTGTGTTTGTACAGCACCTAGCACAATGGAGCCCGGGTCTCTGATTGGATCACTAAGTGTTACTGCAATACAGATAATAAATGAACTATCCCTCCCCTGCCCTGCAGCAGACTTTGTGGCGTTCTGCACTTGGGGAGAGAAGCAGGATATCCATTGGTTCAGATTGCCTGCCATAAAGTACCCGGACCTGTAACAGCACAGCATGGCAGAGGAAAAAATAACCACAGCCCTAGCTTCTGTGCATAATGGTTTAGTCATATCATGCAGTATTAAATATCCTTCTGAATGTGCATTATTAGCAGCATGCACTTGCTGTAAGAGATGAACATTTTTAGGACAAGGTAGATGAGGAAACATTCAATCACGTGTAAGGTGTAAAAACACCAGGTCTCTAAGAGATGTAAACTGATTGTAGACTCGAGTTCAGAGAAAATGTTGTCCGAAAAGCAAAAGATAGAGAATGAAAGAGCTTAATGTAAATAACAGGGCCTTTCCACAGAAGCAGCTCCCAGGAACAATCGGTTGGATCTCAGATACACTAAGGGTAAATGACAGAAAAGGTTGAGCATGCCAAGATAAATTACATCGATTCTCAACCTTTGCTTTCAGAGCAGAGGATGCAGGAGAGATGCTGGAAGCAGTTCTAAATGGCCCAGGGGAGGCAAAGGAAGTACTGGAGGAAATCAGAAGGATTCTGTAGCAGGTGTTTGAGAGACGGACCCGTTTGGCATCTGACCAACCCCCCGAGTCAGGTACAGTCCAAGAGTTCTGAGGGAACTGGCAAGGGAGATGGAAAAACCTTTCCCAGATGGATCTCTATTGAAGCACTTGGAAACTGAAGAAGTATGTGTTGGTGGGCGGCAGGGAAAGTGAATTCTGACAAGAACAAAGAAGAGGGATGACATAAAATGTATTTTTCACTTTTTATGTATCATTTTAAAGGAGATAAACAATGAAAAATAATCTTAGCCTATAAGCCAGGAACAGTGCATTAATATAAACCAAGAGAAAAAGTAAGTCTCTCTCTCTCCCTCTCTCCATTAGGCCAAGTGAAAACCCAGCCAGGGTCACTGCTAGAAAGAAAACATTTATTAGGCTGTTCCCAGTGGTAATTCCCATCTAGATACAGATACACAGGGCCTGGCTCCACTTTGGAGGTGTAATCCCCACCTTGAGGAGACATACCCACGCTTGCTCTGATTGACCTAGAGCAGGGGTTCTCAAACTGGGGGTCGGGACCCCTCAGGGGGTCGTGAGGTTATTACATGGGGGGGGTCGCGAGCTGTCAGCCTCCACCCCAAACCCCGCTTTGCCTCCAGCATTTATAATGGTGTTAAATATATTTAAACGTGTTTTTCATTTATAACGGGGGTCGCACTCAGAGACTTGGTCTGTGAAAGGGGTCACCAGTACAAAAGTTTGAGAACCCCTGACCTAGAGTGCTAACAATATAAGCGTAGCCACATCAGCGCATGCAGCAGGAGGGTCCAGCCATCTGAGACCATAGGTACACACTCAGGCCGCTAGCCCCTCCTGCTGCTTATGTCGCCACGGCAACGCTGCTATTTTTAGTGCGCTAGCTCAATTGGAGCTAGCACGATATGTCTACGCAAGCTGGAAATTACCCCTTCCAGCCTAAAGTGTAGAGGTACCCACCCACCCACCCACATTCCCTTTCTATGCCCATGAATGCAGCCAACTCTGGTGTGAAGCCTAAATGTCTAAAAACCATCCAGCAGCACCGTATTTACAGGGTAAGAAAGGAAATCAATGCTATACACATATGAAATGAAGAGATACACGTGACGTTACCATTTAAATAGGTCGACTGTAATTACCCACACTGGAATTTGGCGCCGGATACTGGGACTAATACCTGGTTCTTGTGAAGAGTGCCGGAGGATCTATAATGATCCACACACAGTCAGACAGTTGGTTTTAGATCTCATCTGAAAGACAGAATCTGTAGCAAACACTGCACCTGTGATGCTTTGTTCCGTCAGAGGGAAGAGGGCTATCGCTACCTACACCGCCAGTTTGTTTTCCTTGGTGGTGTGGGGCCCCATCAGAGCGTTGCTCTGGGCATGTCGCTGCCGTGGCGCGAGCGACTGGGTAACTCGCTGCTCCGGTGGGGGGTGTGCACTACCTGTGTTTTCTCCGAAGAACTTCTCATGGCCTCCATGAGTTTCTCCATTTGCTGACCCTGCTCCAGTGCATTCCGCAGGACGTCCTCCGTGCTGACCAGTCGGTGCTGCAGCCGGAGAACCTCAGACTCTGACGAAGGGTCAATCAGGGAGTATCGCCTTTGATCTGTTACCGATTTCTCTTTATCCTTGACATTTAAAGGTTTTTTTTAAAAAAAAAAAAGGAGGGGAGCAGGTTAGACTCTGGTAAAAACATAGAAACTAGGGGCAGAGTACATTTGAGGGTGACTAGTGCCAAACTCTGATATCAATAACAGATCAGAGCAGACTGCAAGTTTGGAGAGAACCAAATATTAAATGCAACAATGAGCTACTCAGATTTGTTGCTAGCTGAGATCAGTCAATTATTTAAGTCTCCACCTCTAGAGGTTGCTGCAGTCTATAGGAATCACACAGAGGCAAATCTAGATCTGAAAAAAATCATTAAGTCACATTAGCTCTTCTTGTCCACTGGGATCTTCCTCTATCCCCTTATCAAGGAATAAACTACAGGGGGAAACAAGCAACTTTGTATTTTCTTCCCAGTCTTCTCTTACTATTTTATTTTAGGAAATCTGACGCCTCGCAATGAATATAGAAAACAAAATGACTCCAGCTATTGGTTGATATGGAAAGGAAGTATTGCCAAGATTTTTTTTAAACAATCCCTTGAAA
>NW_020701762.1:0-3503 GCF_002925995.2 Terrapene triunguis | reverse complement strand
TGTGTGTGTGTGTGTGTGTGTGTGTGTGTGTGTGTGTGTGTGTGTGTACACACACACAGTACTGGCTGTGACTCTTTCCGTGTGTGTGTACACAGTAGCTGGCACACTGAGGGGGCCTCCGAGTGCTATTGTAATACAAATAAATAACATGGAGCAAAGTAAAAAATCATGTAAAAAAACCTTCTATGAAAAAGAAAGAGAAAGATTTCCCTGTGCCAACAGGCAGGAATTGCAGAGATATTTCCTCCTTTCAGGAAAAATAAAAATAAATACCATTTGTGGAGAAGGAAAAGTGAAAGGGAAGATCTCTTAGCACCGACGGGGTTTAGCATTCCTTCCAAGGGGGACAATACCCACCATACTACTGGGTATTGTAGCCATCATGACACATTTTAGTTTAAGACATGGTGATTACAACAGAAGCTAAAATAACTCTGGAGACACTGGCAGGATTGCATTATGGCTTGGACTACAACAAAGCTACAGCTGTGGTGTGTGGTACGGAATGAAAAATACACAGCTTTATCTCACACAAGACAAGTGGCTGCTTTCCCCACTCTTCTGTGTGCAGATGAATCATCTACGCCAAATCAGGCATTCTCGTCTTAGACTTGTCTCGTCTTCAGGGCAGGCGCCATCCTTTTATTGTGTGTTTGTACAGCACCTAGCACAATGGAGCCCGGGTCTCTGATTGGATCACTAAGTGTTACTGCAATACAGATAATAAATGAACTATCCCTCCCCTGCCCTGCAGCAGACTTTGTGGCGTTCTGCACTTGGGGAGAGAAGCAGGATATCCATTGGTCCAGATTGCCTGCCATAAAGTACCCGGACCTGTAACAGCACAGCATGGCAGAGGAAAAAATAACCACAGCCCTAGCCTCTGTGCGTAATGGTTTGGTCATATCATGCAGTATTAAATATCCTTCTGAATGTGCATTATTAGCAGCATGCACTTGCTGTAAGAGATGAACATTTTTAGGACAAGGTAGATGAGGAAACATTCAATCACATGTAAGGTGTAAAAACACCAGGTCTCTAAGAGATGTAAACTGATTGTAGACTCGAGTTCAGAGAAAATGTTGTCCGAAAAGCAAAAGATAGAGAATGAAAGAGCTTAATGTAAATAACAGGGCCTTTCCACAGAAGTAGCTCCCAGGAACAATCGGTTGGATCTCAGATACACTAAGGGTAAATGACAGAAAAGGTTGAGCATGCCAAGATAAATTACATCGATTCTCAACCTTCGCTTTCACAGCAGAGGATGCAGGAGAGACGCTGGAAGCAGTTCTAAATGGCCCAGGGGAGGCAAAGGAAGTACTGGAGGAAATCAGAAGGATTCTGTAGCAGGTGTTTGAGAGACAGACTCGTTTGGCATCTGACCAACCCCCCGAGTCAGGTACAGTCCAAGAGTTCTGAGGGAACTGGCAAGAGAGACGGAAAAACCTTTCCCAGATGGATCTCTATTGAAGCACTTGGAAACTGAAGAAGTATGTGTTGGTGGGCGGCAGGGAAAGTGAATTCTGATAAGAACAAAGAAGAGGGATGACATAAAATGTATTTTTCACTTTTTATGTATCATTTTAAAGGAGATAAACAATGAAAAATAATCTTAGCCTATAAACCAGGAACAGTGCATTAATATAAACCAAGAGAAAAAGTAAGTCTCTCTCTCTCTCTCCATTTGGCCAAGTGAAAACCCAGCCAGGGTCACTGCTAGAAAGAAAACATTTATTAGGCTGTTCCCAGTGGTAATTCCCATCTAGATACAGATACACAGGGCCTGGCTCCACTTTGGAGGTGTAATCCCCACCTTGAGGAGACATACCCACGCTTGCTCTGATTGACCTAGAGCAGGGGTTCTCAAACTGGGGGTCGGGACCCCTCAGGGGGTCACAAGGTTATTACATGGGGGGGTCACGAGCTGTCAGCCTCCACCCCAAGCCCCGCTTTGCCTCCAGCATTTATAATGGTGTTAAATATATTTAAACGTGTTTTTCATTTATAACGGGGGTCGCACTTAGAGACTTGGTCTGTGAAAGGGGTCACCAGTACAAAATTTTGAGAACCCCTGACCTAGAGTGCTAACAATATAAGCGTAGCCACATCAGCGCATGCAGCAGGAGGGTCCAGCCATCTGAGACCATAGGTACACACTCAGGCCACTAGCCCCTCCTGCTGCTTATGTCACCATGGCTACGCTGCTCTTTTTAGTGCGCTAGCTCAATTGGAGCTAGCACGGATATGTCTACGCAAGCTGGAAATTACCCCTTCCAGCCTAAAGTGTAGAGGTACCCACCCACCCACCCGCATTCCCTTTCTACGCCCATGAATGCAGCCAACTCTGGTGTGAAGCCTAGTAGATGTCTAAAAACCATCCAGCAGCACCGTATTTACAGGGCAAGAAAGGAAATCAACACTATACACATATGAAATGAAGAGATACACGTGACGTTACCCTTTAAATAGGTCGACTGTAATTACCCACACTGGAATTTGGCGCAGGATACTGGGACTAATACCCGGTTCTTGTGAAGAGTGCCGGAGGATCTATAATGATCCACACACAGTCAGACAGTTGGTTTTAGATCTCATCTGAAAGAGAGTCTGTAGCAAACACTGCACCTGTGATGCTTTGTTCCGTCAGAGGGAAGAGGGCTATCACTACCTACACCGCCAGTTTGTTTTCCTTGGTGGTGTGGGGCCCCATCAGAGCGTTGCTCTGGGCATGTCACTGCCGTGGCGCGAGCGACCGGGTAACTCGCTGCTCTGGTGGGGGGAGTGCACTACCTGTGTTTTCTCCGAAGAACTTCTCATGGCCTCCATGAGTTTCTCCATTTGCTGACCCTGCTCCAGTGCATTCCGCAGGACGTCCTCCGTGCTGACCAGTCGGTGCTGCAGCCGGAGAACCTCAGACTCTGACGAAGGGTCAATCAGGGAGTATCGCCTTTGATCTGTTACCGATTTCTCTTTATCCTTGACATTTAAAGGTTTAAAAAAAAAAAAAAAAAAGGAGGGGAGCAGGTTAGACTCTGGTAAAAACATAGAAACTAGGGGCAGAGTACATTTGAGGGTGACTAGTGCCAAACTCTGATTTCAATAACAGATCAGAGCAGACTGCAAGTTTGGAGAGAACCAAGTATTAAATGCAACAATGAGCTACTCAGATTTGTTGCTAGCTGAGATCAGTCAATTATTTAAGTCTCCACCTCTAGAGGTTGCTGCAGTCTATAGGAATCACACAGAGGCAAATCTAGATCTGAAAAAAATCATTAAGTCACATTAGCTCTTCTTGTCCACTGGGATCTTCCTCTATCCCCTTATCAAGGAATAAACAACAGGGGGAAACGAGCAACTTTGTATTTTCTTCCCAGTCTTCTCTTACAATTTTATTTTAGGAAATCTGACGCCTCGCAATGAATATAGAAAACAAAATGACTCCAGCTATTGGTTGAGATGGAAAGGAAGTATTGCCAAGATTTTTTTTAAACAATCCCTTGAAA
>NW_020701761.1:0-3505 GCF_002925995.2 Terrapene triunguis | reverse complement strand
TGTGTGTGTGTGTGTGTGTGTGTGTGTGTGTGTGTGTGTGTGTGTGTGTACACACACACAGTACTGGCTGTGACTCTTTCCGTGTGTGTGTACACAGTAGCTGGCACACTGAGGGGGCCTCCGAGTGCTATTGTAATACAAATAAATAACATGGAGCAAAGTAAAAAATCATGTAAAAAAACCTTCTATGAAAAAGAAAGAGAAAGATTTCCCTGTGCCAACAGGCAGGAATTGCAGAGATATTTCCTCCTTTCAGGAAAAATAAAAATAAATACCATTTGTGGAGAAGGAAAAGTGAAAGGGAAGATCTCTTAGCACCGACGGGGTTTAGCATTCCTTCCAAGGGGGACAATACCCACCATACTACTGGGTATTGTAGCCATCATGACACATTTTAGTTTAAGACATGGTGATTACAACAGAAGCTAAAATAACTCTGGAGACACTGGCAGGATTGCATTATGGCTTGGACTACAACAAAGCTACAGCTGTGGTGTGTGGTACGGAATGAAAAATACACAGCTTTATCTCACACAAGACAAGTGGCTGCTTTCCCCACTCTTCTGTGTGCAGATGAATCATCTACGCCAAATCAGGCATTCTCGTCTTAGACTTGTCTCGTCTTCAGGGCAGGCGCCATCCTTTTATTGTGTGTTTGTACAGCACCTAGCACAATGGAGCCCGGGTCTCTGATTGGATCACTAAGTGTTACTGCAATACAGATAATAAATGAACTATCCCTCCCCTGCCCTGCAGCAGACTTTGTGGCGTTCTGCACTTGGGGAGAGAAGCAGGATATCCATTGGTCCAGATTGCCTGCCATAAAGTACCCGGACCTGTAACAGCACAGCATGGCAGAGGAAAAAATAACCACAGCCCTAGCCTCTGTGCGTAATGGTTTGGTCATATCATGCAGTATTAAATATCCTTCTGAATGTGCATTATTAGCAGCATGCACTTGCTGTAAGAGATGAACATTTTTAGGACAAGGTAGATGAGGAAACATTCAATCACATGTAAGGTGTAAAAACACCAGGTCTCTAAGAGATGTAAACTGATTGTAGACTCGAGTTCAGAGAAAATGTTGTCCGAAAAGCAAAAGATAGAGAATGAAAGAGCTTAATGTAAATAACAGGGCCTTTCCACAGAAGTAGCTCCCAGGAACAATCGGTTGGATCTCAGATACACTAAGGGTAAATGACAGAAAAGGTTGAGCATGCCAAGATAAATTACATCGATTCTCAACCTTCGCTTTCACAGCAGAGGATGCAGGAGAGACGCTGGAAGCAGTTCTAAATGGCCCAGGGGAGGCAAAGGAAGTACTGGAGGAAATCAGAAGGATTCTGTAGCAGGTGTTTGAGAGACAGACTCGTTTGGCATCTGACCAACCCCCCGAGTCAGGTACAGTCCAAGAGTTCTGAGGGAACTGGCAAGAGAGACGGAAAAACCTTTCCCAGATGGATCTCTATTGAAGCACTTGGAAACTGAAGAAGTATGTGTTGGTGGGCGGCAGGGAAAGTGAATTCTGATAAGAACAAAGAAGAGGGATGACATAAAATGTATTTTTCACTTTTTATGTATCATTTTAAAGGAGATAAACAATGAAAAATAATCTTAGCCTATAAACCAGGAACAGTGCATTAATATAAACCAAGAGAAAAAGTAAGTCTCTCTCTCTCTCTCCATTTGGCCAAGTGAAAACCCAGCCAGGGTCACTGCTAGAAAGAAAACATTTATTAGGCTGTTCCCAGTGGTAATTCCCATCTAGATACAGATACACAGGGCCTGGCTCCACTTTGGAGGTGTAATCCCCACCTTGAGGAGACATACCCACGCTTGCTCTGATTGACCTAGAGCAGGGGTTCTCAAACTGGGGGTCGGGACCCCTCAGGGGGTCACAAGGTTATTACATGGGGGGGTCACGAGCTGTCAGCCTCCACCCCAAGCCCCGCTTTGCCTCCAGCATTTATAATGGTGTTAAATATATTTAAACGTGTTTTTCATTTATAACGGGGGTCGCACTTAGAGACTTGGTCTGTGAAAGGGGTCACCAGTACAAAATTTTGAGAACCCCTGACCTAGAGTGCTAACAATATAAGCGTAGCCACATCAGCGCATGCAGCAGGAGGGTCCAGCCATCTGAGACCATAGGTACACACTCAGGCCACTAGCCCCTCCTGCTGCTTATGTCACCATGGCTACGCTGCTCTTTTTAGTGCGCTAGCTCAATTGGAGCTAGCACGGATATGTCTACGCAAGCTGGAAATTACCCCTTCCAGCCTAAAGTGTAGAGGTACCCACCCACCCACCCGCATTCCCTTTCTACGCCCATGAATGCAGCCAACTCTGGTGTGAAGCCTAGTAGATGTCTAAAAACCATCCAGCAGCACCGTATTTACAGGGCAAGAAAGGAAATCAACACTATACACATATGAAATGAAGAGATACACGTGACGTTACCCTTTAAATAGGTCGACTGTAATTACCCACACTGGAATTTGGCGCAGGATACTGGGACTAATACCCGGTTCTTGTGAAGAGTGCCGGAGGATCTATAATGATCCACACACAGTCAGACAGTTGGTTTTAGATCTCATCTGAAAGAGAGTCTGTAGCAAACACTGCACCTGTGATGCTTTGTTCCGTCAGAGGGAAGAGGGCTATCACTACCTACACCGCCAGTTTGTTTTCCTTGGTGGTGTGGGGCCCCATCAGAGCGTTGCTCTGGGCATGTCACTGCCGTGGCGCGAGCGACCGGGTAACTCGCTGCTCTGGTGGGGGGAGTGCACTACCTGTGTTTTCTCCGAAGAACTTCTCATGGCCTCCATGAGTTTCTCCATTTGCTGACCCTGCTCCAGTGCATTCCGCAGGACGTCCTCCGTGCTGACCAGTCGGTGCTGCAGCCGGAGAACCTCAGACTCTGACGAAGGGTCAATCAGGGAGTATCGCCTTTGATCTGTTACCGATTTCTCTTTATCCTTGACATTTAAAGGTTTAAAAAAAAAAAAAAAAAAGGAGGGGAGCAGGTTAGACTCTGGTAAAAACATAGAAACTAGGGGCAGAGTACATTTGAGGGTGACTAGTGCCAAACTCTGATTTCAATAACAGATCAGAGCAGACTGCAAGTTTGGAGAGAACCAAGTATTAAATGCAACAATGAGCTACTCAGATTTGTTGCTAGCTGAGATCAGTCAATTATTTAAGTCTCCACCTCTAGAGGTTGCTGCAGTCTATAGGAATCACACAGAGGCAAATCTAGATCTGAAAAAAATCATTAAGTCACATTAGCTCTTCTTGTCCACTGGGATCTTCCTCTATCCCCTTATCAAGGAATAAACAACAGGGGGAAACGAGCAACTTTGTATTTTCTTCCCAGTCTTCTCTTACAATTTTATTTTAGGAAATCTGACGCCTCGCAATGAATATAGAAAACAAAATGACTCCAGCTATTGGTTGAGATGGAAAGGAAGTATTGCCAAGATTTTTTTTAAACAATCCCTTGAAA
>NW_020701760.1:0-4725 GCF_002925995.2 Terrapene triunguis | reverse complement strand
TGGGTTCTTCCAGAGGGGAAGGTCTCTGGGCTGTTCCCCAACCCACATGGTGAATCTCTGAGGCAAGAAAATCCACCAATAAGCACAGGACCCACCAAGATAGAGGAGGAACTTTGTCACACTGGTGTTAGCAGTGGGATCTTGGGGTGCACAGAGTGGCAGAAGGAGGGTGATTTAAAACAACAACAAACAAACAAACAAACAAAAAAAGGGGGAGAGGGTTTATTTTTTTTCACCACAATGGATGACGTAGTGCGGGCACTGATACATGCTACGGCGGCCCAGCAGGAGGCTACCCGTGTCCAGGCAGCCGCCCAACAGGAGGCAGTGTGGCTGCAGCAAGAGACTAATCACCTGCTGATGGACCAGGCTGCTCAAGACCGAGCTATGTTGTGGAAACTGGTAAACCAGGTAAAGTCCCTTACAGAGCTGAATTGCGGCCATGATGGGATGCGGCTCATACGGGCCAGCCATTGGCTGCAGAAAATGACACGGGAGGATGATGTAGAGGCATACCTTCTGGCCTTTGAGAGGACAGCCCTACGGGAGGCCTGGCCTCGAGATCAGTGGTCTGGCATCCTTGCCCCATTCCTGTGTGGGGAGGCCCAGAAGGCCTACCATGATCTGCCTGAAGAGGCTGCGGCAGACTACCCCCAGCTGAAAGCAGAGATCCTGGCCAGATCTGGCGTAACGACAGCAGTGCGGGCCCAGCAGTATCACGGCTGGAGGTACCAGGAAGACAAAACCCTGCGATCCCAATTGTATGACCTCATCCATCTCGCACTAAAGTGGTTGCAAACAGAGTCCCGGAGTCCGGAAGAGATACTAGCGGTTCTGGTCATCGACCGATACATGAGGGGACTACCACCAGACCTTCGTGCCTGGGTAAGCCAGAACGAACCCTCCACCTATGACGAGGTTGTCGCCCTGGTAGAGAGGCGAAGGAAAGCAAGGGAGCTGACCCGACCAGTTAAGGAAGAATCATCCCAGGTTAAACTAGCAGCACCAAGCTCTAAAGTTCGGGTGACTGGGCCACCAGGAGGGCCCAGGTGGAAAAAGAGAGAGGCTGAAGGCCCATCAGAGGCCACAAAGAGTCGGAGCACTGAGTGAGAAGAGGATCGTGATGTTAGACTGCCCAAAACAAGAGACCGGAGAACGCCTAGGGCTCCATACAGATGTTATGCCTGCGGGGAGTGGGGACACATAGCTGCACAGTGTCCCAATGCTGAGGAGCCTATGCAGTGTAACCTGGGGAACTGGGCAGATCCATGCTCCCTAATCCACCTTGTGGGGGTCTCACTAACCCCACATATGTATACCAGACCACTGAAACTAAATGGGGTAGGGACCACGGCACTGGTTGATTCGGGGAGTGCTATCACGCTTATCTCAGGGAAGCTTGTGAAGCGTAGTCAGCTGCTGCAGGCTAAACATACGGGGATAACATGTGTCTATGGGACAGTTAGTTACTACCCCACCATCCCAGTAAAAATTGAGATCCAAGGGAACACTACTGAGGTAGCAGCAGGTGTAGTCCCTAAACTCCCATACCCGGTGCTCATAGGGAGGGACTTCCCAGGGTTTGGAAACTTACTCCCAGTAGGGAGATTAGAGAAAGATGGGGACCCTAAAATTGGTGAGGCATCCACAGCAGACTGTCAACCCCCAATCTTCTCTGAAATATCCCCATATTTGTTCTCCACTCCCAGACAGGGTAGAAAGCCAAAAGGGAAAGAAGGGCAGCTAAGGCCTTGGGAACCCGAATACTGACCCAAAGCTAGAGGGTCGCTCTTATAGGTAGGCGGACCCGCGCAGCTGAAAAGGAGGCCACGCAGGAGGGAGAAGCACCTGAGTCTGACCCCCACCGTAATGCTTCTGAACCAGTAGAGGCAACAGAGACTGGACCCCTAGATCTTCGGCAGATTAGCCCCGGGAGAGGAAATTTTGGACGGGACCAGGCAGAAGACCCAAGGTATGACAACATTAGGAAGGAGGTGACTGAAATAGATGGGGTCCCCGTGGAAGGAAAAACCCAGGGACCAGGACCCTACTTCATAATGAAGAAGGATCTCTTATACCGGGTTGCACCAGTACAGGGGCAGAAGGTACAGCAGATCCTAGTACCTCAAAAACACCAGAACGCTGTATTAAGTCTTGCTCATAGTCATCTTTTGGGGGGGCATTTGGGGGTAGAGAAGACCCTGGCATGAGTCCTACGACGGTTCTTCTGACCCGGAGTACATGAAGAAGTGCGGAGGTACTGTGCCTCCTGACCGGAGTGTCAGCTGCACAGTCCCCGTCCCCACTTGAGGTTACCTTTAGTACCCCTTACCATCATAGAGGTCCCCTTCGAGCGAATAGCCATGGACCTAGTGGACCCCTGGAGAAGACTGCTCGGGGCCACCAATATATACTTGTTGTTTTGGACTATGCTACTCACTACCCAGAAGCCGCCCCCCTGCGGAACACAGCCTCTAAAACTATAGCCAAAGAGCTGGTGGGGATCTTTGCCCAAATGGGGCTACCAAAGGAGATATTAACCGACCAAGGAACCCCATTTATGTCGAAGCTAATGAAGGACCTCTGTACACTGCTCCATATACATACCCTGAGAACTTCTGTCTACCATCCGCAGACTGATGGGTTGGTAGAAAGGTTTAACCGAACCCTCAAGGCTATGATAAGGAAGGTGGTAAGTTGGGACGGGAAGCATTGGGACACCCTACTACCCTACCTTATGTTCGCTATCCGGGAGGTACCACAGGCCTCAACTGGGTTTTCCCCCTTCGAGTTATTATACGGGCGTCACCCCCGTGGCATACTAGATATCGCCAAAGAGATCTGGGAAGTGGAACCCAATGAGGGGAGAAATATAATAGAGCATGTAATGCAGATGCGAGACCGGATAGCCCGGGTTACCCCTATTGTACGGGAACATTTGGAGAAGGCACAGGAGGCCCAACAAACCCATTACAATCGCCAGGCAAAAGTGCGACAGTTCCAACCAGGGGATCGGGTTATGGTGTTGGTACCCACGGCAGAAAGCAAGCTTCTGGCCCAATGGCAGAGGCCCTATGAGGTGGTTGAACCCGTGGGGGAAGTAACCTACAAGGTGCGGCAGCCAGGACGCAGAAAACAAGAACAGACTTATCACGTTAACCTTCTGAAACCCTGGCATGCACAAGAGGCATGCACAACGGTCCAAAAAGACCTAACCCAGGAAAACAAGCTTTCGAAACAGGTGAGAATATCTCCTGATTTAACACCTGACCAGAAGAATGTGGTGTCTGAGATGATCTTCCGGAACCAAGATGTGTTCTCGACAAAACCGGGTCGAACAACCGAGACATATCACCACATCGTCATGAACTCTGGGGCCAGAATAACAATGAGGCCCTATCGGGTTCCAGCGGCAAAAAGGGAGGAAATAAAAGCAGAAGTAAAAAAAATGCTGGAGTTGGGGATCATCGAAGAATCCCACAGTCAGTGGTCCAGCCCAATCGTGCTGGTGCCCAAACCTGATGGCACCACAAGATTTTGCAATGACTTCCGGCGACTAAACGAAGTATCCCAGTTTGACGCGTACCCCATACCTCGCATAGATGAGCTAGTGGACCGTCTGGGTAATGCCCGGTACTTGACTACCCTAGACTTGACAAAGGGGTACTGGCAGATTCCCCTTGCGGAAGACGCAAAGGAAAAGACTGCGTTCTCTACACCAGAGGGTCTTTTTCAATATACTGTCCTCCCTTTTGGGCTACATGGGCCCCAGCTACCTTCCAGCGCCTCATGGACAAGCTATTACACCCGCATAACAGTTATGCTGCTGCCTACTTGGACGATGTGGTCATTCATACCCCAGACTGGGAAACCCACCTGGAGAAGGTGGAGGCAGTCCTCGATACCTTCAGGCGAGCTGGCCTTACAGCAAACCCTGCCAGTAGGGTTTACAGAGACCAAATATCTTGGCTACATTGTGGGGAAAGGTCTGGTAAAACCCCAAGTGAACAAGTTAGAGACCATCCAAAATTGGCCCCGACAAAGTCGCAAGAAACAAGTCCGGGCGGTCCTAGGTGTAGTGGAGTATTACCGACGATTTATCCCCCACTTTGCCACAAGGGCAAGCCCCCTGACAGACCTAGTGAAAGCCCGTGGACCTGATCTGATGAAATGGTCTGACTCAGCAGAGGAAGCATTCACAGACCTACGGACTGCTCTCTGCAATAACCCCGTACTGATAGCCCCTGATTTCACCAAGGAGTTTATCCTGCAGACGGATGCATCGGAAGTAGGATTGGGGGCCGTTCTATCACAGATGGTCGGAGAGGAGGAACACCCAATTCTATACCTCAGTCGGAAACTCCTTCCAAGGGAACAAAAATATGCAGTGGTGGAGAGAGAATACCTCGCTGTAAAATGGGCCATGGAAACATTGCGCTACTACCTGCTCGGGCGCAGATTTGTCCTCGTGACCGACCATGCCCCTCTTCAATGGATGCAGCGGAACAAGGAGAAGAACACAAGGGTGACCAGATGGTTCTTATCCCTCCAACCTTTCCAGTTCCGTGTGCAACACAGAGCAGGGAGACGTCATGGCAATGCCGATGGCTTGTCACGTGTGCACTGTCTGGCGTCCCAAGCTGCCCAACCCCTTGGCGTTGAGCAGGGGGGAGGGATATGTGACAGACCCAGACCAGTGGGGTACAGGAGTCTGGTAGAGGGCAA
>NW_020701759.1:570-5269 GCF_002925995.2 Terrapene triunguis | reverse complement strand
GTCTCTGTACACAGAGAGCTGTTACCCTTCCCTTAATAGTTATGACACGCCCCCCAAATCACAGATAGTGTTGGACGTTCGGTTCCACACTGGCTGTGATTTCTTCCTGGAGTTCTAGGAGAAAACAGAGTTAATAAGACACATGTATCTTTAGACATACTACTGATTATATAAAAACTAACAATATGTTTCATTCCAAGAACAATTGTTAACCAGTTAACTCTGGGAAACTTTCCCGGGAGAGTGCATCAGCCACTTTGTTAGAAGCTCCCGAAATGTGTTGTATTTCAAAATCAAAATCTTGGAGAGCTAAACTCCACCGAAGAAGTTTTTTGTTATTTCCCTTGGCGGTATGAAGCCACTGTAGCGCAGCATGGTCTGTTTGTAGTTGGAAACGCCGTCCCCAAACATATGGGCGTAGCTTTTCCAGCGCGTACACAATGGCGTAGCATTCCTTTTCGCTGATTGACCAGTGGCTTTCCCTCTCAGACAGTTTCTTGCTGAGAAACACGACAGGATGGAATTCTTGATCCGGTCCTTCCTGCATTAAAACTGCTCCCACGCCTCTCTCGGAAGCATCTGTGGTTACTAGGAACGGTTTGTCAAAGTCTGGGGCCCTTAGCACAGGGTCAGACATGAGTGTTGCCTTAAGCTGGTTAAAGGCCTTTTGACACTTATCAGTCCACTGAACTGCATTTGGCTGTTTCTTTCTGGTTAAGTCTGTCAGCGGGGCGGCGATTTGGCTGTAGTGTGGTACAAATCGCCTATAATATCCGGCCAAGCCTAAGAAGGATTGGACCTGTTTCTTGGACTTTGGAACCGGCCACTTTTGGATAGCATCCACTTTGGCCTGTAGGGGATTTATAGTTCCTTGACCCACCTGGTGCCCCAAGTAAGTCACCCTGTTTTGGCCTATTTGACACTTTTTAGCCTTAACAGTTAGTCCTGCCTGTCGGATGCGCTCGAAGACTTTTCCCAGGTGCTCCAGGTGTTCTGTCCATGAATCAGAAAAAATGGCCACATCATCGAGGTAGGCAACTGCAGATTCTCCCAATCCCGCTAGGAGACCATCTACAAGTCTTTGGAAGGTGGCGGGTGCATTTCGCAACCCGAAAGGGAGTACATTGAATTCGTACACCCCTGCCTGGGTGACGAAGGCTGACTTTTCCTTAGCGGGTTCATCTAGTGGTACTTGCCAGTACCCTTTGGTTAAGTCTAAAGTAGAGATGAATTGGGCATGTCCCAATTTTTCCAATAGCTCATCTGTGCATGGCATTGGATAGTTGTCAGGACGAGTTACAGCATTTAGCTTACGGTAGTCCACGCAAAAGCGTATTTCCCCATCTGGTTTGGGAACTAGAACCACTGGAGATGCCCATGCACTGGTAGAGGGGTGGATTATACCCATCTGTAGCATGTCCTGGATCTCCCTTTGTATAGCAGCTTGGGCATGAGGTGACTCCCGGTAGGGTGGGGTTCTAATTGGGTGAGCATTACCTGTGTCAATGGAGTGGTATGCCCGTTCGGTCCGTCCTGGAGTGGCTGAGAAAATCGGTGCAAAGCTTGTGCACAGCTCCTTGATCTGCTGTCGCTGCAGACGTCCCAGGGTCGTGGAGAGGTTCACCTCTTCCACGCCACCATTCCTTTTTCCTTCGTAGTAGACACCTGCCGGCCACTCCGCGTCATCTGTTTCCTGGGCTGTAAACTGGCAAACGTTTAATTCTCTGGAATAAAAGGGCTTAAGAGAATTAACATGGTATACCTTAGGCTTTATGTTGGAGGTGGGGGAGGCTATGAGATAGTTAACAGCTCCTAGGCGCTCCTGGACCATGAATGGTCCTTCCCACGACGCTTCCATTTTATGGGCCTGGAGCGCCTTTAAGACCATGACTTGGTCTCCTACTTTGAAGGACCGTTCTCTGGAATGTTTATCATACCAGGCCTTTTGCTCTTCCTGAGCATCCTTTAGGTTTTCTTTAGCAAGGGCTAAAGAGTGTCGGAGGGTGTTTTGTAGGTTGCTTACAAAGTCTAGAATGTTAGTTCCTGGAGAAGGCGTAAACCCCTCCCATTGCTGCTTCACCAACTGTAATGGCCCCTTAACCTCGCGGCCATACACAAGTTCAAATGGTGAAAACTCTAAACTGGGATGTGGAACAGCCCTGTAGGCAAAAAGCAACTGCTGCAACACTAGGTCCCAATCATTGGAGTGTTCATTTACGAATTTACGTATCATGGCCCCCAAAGTTCCGTTAAACCTCTCCACCAGACCATTGGTTTGATGGTGATGAGGGGTGGCAACCAAGTGATTCACCCCATGAGCTTCCCACAGGTTTTTCATTTTCCCTGCCAGGAAATTAGTTCCCGAATCTGTAAGGATGTCGGAGGGCCACCCTACCCTGGCAAAAATGTCTGCTAATGCCTGGCACACACTTTTAGCCTTGGTGTTGCTTAAGGGTACAGCTTCCGGCCATCGGGTAGCAAAATCCATGAAAGTCAGTACGTACTGCTTTCCTCTGGGTGTCTTCCTTGGGAAAGGACCCAGAATATCCACAGCTACTCGCTGAAATGGGACCTCAATTATGGGTAGTGGCTGGAGAGGGGCTTTAACCTGGTCTTGGGGCTTTCCCACTCGTTGGCACACCTCACAAGACCGGACATAATTAGTAACGTCCTTGCCCATTCCCTCCCAGTGGAAGGACTTCCCCAACCGGTCTTTGGTTCTGTTCACCCCAGAATGGCCACTGGGATGATCATGGGCTAAGCTCAAGAGCTTTACCCGATACTTAGTGGGAACTACCAACTGTCTTTGAGGATGCCAGTCTTCCTGGTGCCCACCAGAAAGAGTCTCCTTGTATAAAAGTCCTTTTTCTACAACAAACCGGGATCGGTTAGAAGAGCTGAGAGGCGGTGGGGTGCTCCGCGCCGCCGCCCAAGCTTTCTGAAGGCTGTCATCTGCTTCCTGCTCAGCCTGGAACTGTTCCCTTGATGCTGGAGACATCAGTTCCTCCTTGGACTGTGGACTGGGGCTTGGTCCCTCTGGAAGCGATGCAGGTGCTGGGACTGTTTCCATTGACTGTGAACCGCTGTCCGCTGGTGCACTATGTGGTATTTCAGGCTCTGGCTGAGCCTCTGGGGTAGGGTTATCTGCTGCGTCCGCCAGTTCAGGCTCGCTGGTGCCCTCTGGCATTGGAGTTGTAGACGGGTTTGCAAGCGCTGGACTCAGTGCTGGCAATGGTTCTGGTGCTGGTTGCGTTGTCAGTTCCGGTTCCGGGACTGGCTTTGGCTGGGTCTCTGGGATTGGATCCACTACGGCTGTTGCAGTCGTTGGCAGGGGATCCGGTTCCACCACCTGTGTTTGGGTCTCCGGTAACACAGACGGGGCCCTGGTAGACGGCTCAGGAACAGGGATGGGGGTGGAAGCTTGCTTAGCCTGGCTGCGGGTGACTATTCCCACCTTCTTGGCTAGCTTCACATGGTTGGCCAAGTCTTCCCCCAGCAGCATGGGGATGGGATAATTGTCATAGACTGCAAAAGTCCACATTCCTGCCCAGCCCTTGTACTGGACATGCAACTGGGCTGTAGGCAAGGTTACAGACTGTGACACGAAGGGTTGAATTGTCACTGTAGCCTCCGGGTTGATGAGTTTGGGGTCCACTAGGGATTGGTGGATAGTTGACACTTGTGCCCCAGTATCCCTCCAAGCGATAACCTTCTTTCCGCCCACTCTCAAGGTTTCCCTTCGCTCCGAGGGTATGAGAGAGGCATCTGGGTCTGGGGATCTTTGGTTTGACTGGGGTGTAATGAACTGTAATCGGTTGGGGTTTTTGGGGCAGTGAGCCTTTATATGCCCCAGTTCATTACATTTAAAACATCGCCCTGCTAAGGTATCACCGGGGCGATGTTGGTTGGTGGAGACTGGTGGGGTGGGGTGAGAAGGCGTCTGGGGTTTCCCTTGGGATG
Organism: Terrapene triunguis; assembly: GCF_002925995.2. NCBI lineage: Eukaryota > Metazoa > Chordata > Testudines > Emydidae > Terrapene > Terrapene triunguis. The sequence continues at coordinate 1,309 of NW_020701759.1, read as the reverse complement.
TGGGTGGGGCCTTGGGTTGTCCCCGGTGATAAGGTTTTGTTTCGGCTTGCCCCTTCTGATATTCGCTCCAACTGCTACTAGCTTTTTTCTTTTCTGTCACCTCCACCCATTTGGCTCCAATCTCCCCCGCCTCGGTTACAGTTTTGGGCTTCCCATCTAGGATGTACCTTTCTATTTCCTCAGGAACACCCTCTAAAAACTGCTCCATTTGCAATAGGAAGGGCAACTCTTCCGTAGATTTAACATTTGCTCCTGATATCCAGGCATCCCAATTTTTTTGAATGTGGTAGGCATGTCGGGTAAATGACACATCGGGTTTCCACCTTAGGGCTCTGAACCGCCGACGGGCATGCTCGGGTGTTAGCCCCATTCTGAGTCTGGCCTTGTTTTTAAAAAGTTCATAACTGTTCATGTGTTCCTTAGGCATTTCAGCCGCCACCTCTGCTAAGGGTCCACTGAGCTGCGGTCTCAGCTCTACCATGTACTGGGTTAGAGGGATGCTGTATCCAAGGCAGGCCCTTTCAAAATTTTCTAAGAAGGCCTCAGTATCATCGCCTGCCTTGTAGGTGGGGAATTTCCTGGGATGGGAAGTGGTACCTGGAGAGGAGTTGTTAGGATGGTCTGCTGCATCCTGCCTAGTCCTTGCTGCTTCCAGTTCCATCTCTCTCTTGTGGGCCTCCTGTTTGGCTTTTTCTTCTCTTTCATGGGCCTCCTGTTTGGCTTTTTCTTCTCTTTCATG
>NW_020701759.1:0-470 GCF_002925995.2 Terrapene triunguis | reverse complement strand
TGTTTTCTCTCGTTTTCTTCTGCTTCTAGTCTGGCCAGTTCTATTTTGTTAGTTACTTCTTTGGCAGTCATTTTCCTGTTTTCTTGTGCTGGGTCACACCCTCTGCAGTTGACTGAGACTGGGATGTACTTAGCTCTGGCTGCTGCTGAGTTAACAGAGACTTTCTAACAAGCTACTCCCGAGGATGTAAAAAGAAAAAAAAAAACAATTCAGCCTGTAAATTACCTTTACCAGTTCAAAGTTTGCTCCCTTTGAACCCTTCTCTTAACAAAGGACCTCGTTAAAAAAACTTAACACCTCTGCCTTCAGGCAAGGAGAGATAAGATATGCATCTACCTTCAGCTCTGCTCTCCAAGCAGCTAGAAGGGAAAAAAAAATCTCTTACTGGCTTTTGGGTTTAAACGATCTCCACCGCTGCCAACATGTCAAGGCTGTATCCCCACTTTGAACTTTAGGGTTCAAATGTAGGG
>NW_020701758.1:1652-4400 GCF_002925995.2 Terrapene triunguis | reverse complement strand
TGCACATTGCTGGGGCCTGTGCCTTGTGAGAGGTCTATGTCCATGTCAATTTCCTCATCACTCTCGTCGCCGCGCTGCAATCGCCTCCTCGGCTGGTCCTGGTTTTGCTTTGGCATGTCCTGGCTCTGCATATACTCCAGGACAATGCGTGTGGTGTTCATAGTGCTCATAATTGCCGCGGTGATCTGAGCGGGCTCCATGATCCCAGTGCTATGGCGTCTGGTCTGAAAAAAGGCGCGAAACTAGTATTTGACGGATGGAGGGAAGGAGGGAGGGGCGAGTGACAACATGGCGTACAGGTACAGGGAATTAAAATCAAGAAAGGTGGCTGTGCATCAGGGAGAAACACAAACAACTGTCACACAGAATGGCCCCCCCCAAAGATTGAACTCAAAACCCTGGGTTTAGCAGGCCGTTGATTTCACTGAGGGAGGGGGAAGCAAATGAATACAGAACAAATCTATTTTTTACATCTTAAGCTGGCAGACGATGGTGCAGCATGACTGATAGCCCTCGGCATCTTCTGGGTGCTTGGCAGAAAATACTGGGCGCTTGGCAGAAAATAGCGTACTACGACTGATAGCCATCATCGTCAAGACAGTTCGATAGCACTGAGCATGTCTGCCCAGGTGCCCATGATTGACAGCCACTGCAGTACGATGACGACGGATACCAGTCGTAATATACCATCTTCTACCAAAAGGCAAGGGGCTGCTGCTGTGTGCAATGCACCCCATGTCTGCCAGCCCCACGTCTGCCAGCACCCAGATCGCCGATGAAGGCTACCAGTCATACTGCATCGTCTACTGCCAAAAGTCAATTAGCCGCTGCTGTGTAGCAATGCAGTACCATGTCTGCCGGCACCCAGAGGACATATGGTGACGGTGAACTGAGCTGAGCTGAGCGGGCTCCATGCTTGGCGTGGTATGTTGTCTGCACAGGTAACCCAGGTAAAAAGGCGCGAATCGATTGTCTGCTGTTGCTCTGACAGAGGGGGAGGTGCCTGACGACATGTACCCAGAACCCCCCGCGACACTGTTTTGCATCATTCAGGCATTGGGATCTCAACCCAGAATTCCAATGGGCGGCAGAGACTGCGGGAACTGTGGGATAGCTACCCACAGTGCAACGCTCCGGAAGTCGACGCTAGCCTCGGTACTGTGGACGCGGTCTGCCGACTTAATGCACTTAGAGCATTTTATGTGGGGACACACACAATCGGCTGTATACAACCGATTTCTATAAAACCGGCTTCTATAAATTCGACCTAATTTCGTACTGTAGACATACCCTAAGACCAAAGCTGGACCTCAATGTATTTAGAAGCCTATTGTAGCACTGCAGAGTCACCACTGGATTACAATTGTAAATTACCTGGATACTGCCTTTACACATTCTAGCATATGTAGGCCCCTGGATGCCCTCCCACACCAGCACACCATCTAGTTGTGTATATATAGATTAGTCTCATCAATCTCCTTTGATTTTAAAATGTCTATTATCTGTGGTTCTAATATTCTACATCTTTTACCTCTGATGCTGTATGATTGAAATATGACCATTTATATCATTAATATTGCCACTGTTAGACAATCGCAACAAAACTTTTATAAAGTATATCATGCAATGGAAAAGTTATGATTCGCTAAAAATTATTATCTTGTTTAAATCCATGTATCATCACTGTACCTGAAGTTTTGAATATGAACTATCTATATTTCTCTCTCTCTGTATATATAGAGAGAGAGAAAATAGTGTATCCCAAACTTGTTTGTTCCTGCGGTAACACCCACCAGGTAAAATCTATATTGAAGCCAGACAGCTTTGTGCTGGTGGCCCATCAAAGGCAATTAACTCTCACAATAGGCCATAGTCCTGCCCAGTGAGTCTTCCTGTGAACGCTCCAGCCAGAAGCCAACCAGAATTTGGGAAATGCCTTCTCCTGTGAGTCAGCAAGCATGTAAGCGGCATGTGACTTATTCATGTGACCTTGGACTCCATCTTGTGCCTGTAATTTCCCACAAACTGTGCTGTGTGAGCTTTTTTTTGGGGCAGTAAAATTCCAAGCACATAGCAAAGGGTATAAAATACCCTGGAAACATCGCCATCTTGCCTCTTTCTTGTTCTGACTCTCTGGACTGTGGATTTACAACTGAAAAGAGCATATTGACTATGGAAGTACCAGAGACTTTACAAGCCAGCAGTCTCTACAAACCTGATATAAGAACTTTGCAATGATTCTATATATATGCTGTATTAACCATTTTAACTTTCTTCTTCTTTTCTCTTACAAATAAACCTTTAGATTTGAGTTACTAAAGGATAGGCAACAGTGGGTAAGATTATTGGGTAAGATCTGAGTTCTATATTAACCTGGTTATATGGCTGATCTCTTGAAATCAGAAGAACCCTTTGCTTGAGGAAACTGGTTTTCAGTAACCACGCATCATAAGGTCTAGTGTCTGGGTGGTGAGGCAAGGGCTGGAATGCCTAAGGAGACTGTAGTTTTGACGTCTTGTTAACCAATGTGGTCAGACAGAAGTTTACTTTTGTTGTTACTGGCAGGGCCGGCTCCAGGCACCAGCTTGGCAAGCTGGTGCTTGGGGCGGCCACTACGGAGAGGGGCGGCAGGTCCAGCTATTCGGCGGACGGTCCCTCACTCCCGCTTGGAGCTAAGGACCTTCCGCCGAATTGCTGCCGCAGATCGCAATCGCGCTCGCGGCTTTTTTTTTTTTTTTTTTTTTTTTT
>NW_020701758.1:0-1552 GCF_002925995.2 Terrapene triunguis | reverse complement strand
TTTTTTTTTTTTTTTTTTTTTGGCTGCTTGGGGTGGCCAAAACCCTGGAGCCGGCCGTGGTTACTGGCTTGGTATAATCTAATAATAGAATAACCACCAGACTGGGGGTGAGTCGGCCCTATTTCTCAGCAGTTTGTCCTGAATTTGGCATCCTCAACTGCAGCCCACTGAGGCATGGTGACACCATCCTTCCATCTCCCTTTGTTCTAAAGAGTCTGTCCAAATAGCTGCATTGAACTAGACATTTTTATATGCCAGAATCTCCTAACAGGTTCTATCAGGTTTCTGTAGATGAAAGAGATCAAGATGAAACAGCTTCTTACATGCTATTTGGTCTCTTTGATTACATTGACAGGGCCTTCAGTCACTGTAATATACCACTAACCATTTACCCTGCATCTCAAGCTGTGACAATTTAGATAAGTGAAATTTTAAATAGCTCTTATGGAACTACTTCTGCACGGTTGGAATTAATCGGGGCAGGAATGGACCTTGAAAAAATCACAAACACCTTAATCAGAAGAACTTAAAACTCAGGGACTTTAAAAACTGCCTCTAAAGCAGTTTACATTGAACAAATCTCAATATAAATGAGAGAGGCTTGGCTGACCTCTTTCATAGGGTATTAAAAAAAGGCACTGAAATGCAATCTTTCAAGTCATGCTATTTTTATTCAGATAACTTGTCAAATATGTCTTAACAAGTGATTACCATGGACCTCAACAGTGTTTAGAGAAAGACCCATTTCCAGGGTTGGGCATTTTTGTTACAAAGTTAATGATGAGCTGCTGAAAATACACAAAATACTTAACCATCTTTTGTTTGTTGCAGGCATTTGTTGGCTTCCTCCTTTGTCCATCAAGCAAGAAAATGCCAACAACCTATAGTTAAATATTTATGAAATAGTATCAATGACTATCACCATACTTTACATTTTCAAAAAAACAGACTATGAAATTTTACATCTGAAGTATGCAAACTATCTGATTTCACAGTCTATGACCTGGTCTACACTACGAGTTTAGGTCGACTTTAGCCGCGTTAAATCGAATTAAGCCTGGACACGTTCACACGACTAAGCCCTTTCTTTCGACTTAAAGGGCCCTTTAAACCGGTTTCTTTACTGCACCTCCGACGAGGGGATTAGTGATAAAATCAGCCTTAGGGGGTCGGAATTGGGTTAGTGTGGACGGAATTCGACGTTATTGGCCTCCGGGAGCTATCCCACAGTGCTTCATTGTGACCGCTCTGGACAGCACTCTCAACTCAGATGCACTGGCCAGGTAGACAGGAAAAGCCCCGTGAACGTTTGAATTTCATTTCCTGTTTGCTGAGCGTGGAGAGCACAGGTGACCACGCAGAGCTCATCACCACAGGTAACCATGATGGACTCCCAGGATCGCAAAAGAGCTCCATCATGGACAGAACGGGAGGTACGGGATCTGCTCGCCATATGGGGAGATGAATCAGTGCTGGCTGAACTGCGAAGCAGTAAACGAAATGGCAAAATATTAGAAAAGGTCTCCAAGGCCATGAAGGACAGAGGCCGTAA
>NW_020701757.1:0-2127 GCF_002925995.2 Terrapene triunguis | reverse complement strand
TAACAGGGACGCACAGCAGTGCCGCGTGAAAATTAAGGAGCTAAGGCAAGCCTACCACAAAGCCAGAGAGGCAAACGGAAGGTCCGGGGCAGAGCCGCAAACATGCCGCTTCTACGCGGAGCTGCATGCCATGCTAGGGGGTGCAGCCACCACTACCCCAACCGTGTGCTATGACTCCTTCACTGGAGAAACACACAGGGAAGCGGGTTCGGGGTACGAGGAAGATGAGGATGAAGATAATGTAAATAGCTCACAGCAGCAAGGAAGCGGAGAAACCGGTTTCCCCAACAGCCAGGATATGTTTATCACCCTGGACCTGGAACCAGTAACCCGCGAACTCACCCAAGACCCTGGGGGCACACAGGGGACCTCTGGTGAGTGTACTTTTGTAAATATTACACATGGTTTAAAAGCAAGCGTGTTTAATGATTAATTTGCCCTGGCAATCGCGGCCAGTACAGCTACTGGAAAAGTCTGTTAACGTGTATGGGGATGGAGCGGAAATCCTCCAGGGACATCTCCAGAAAGCTCTCCTTCATGTACTCCCAAAGCCTTTGCAAAAGGTTTCTGGGGAGGGCTGCCTTATCCCATCCGCCATGGTAGGACACTTTACCACGCCAGGCCAGTAGCACGTAGTCTGGAATCATTGCATAACAAAGCATTGCAGCGTATGGTCCCGGTGTTTGCTGGCATGCAGACAACATCCATTCCTTATCACTCTTTGTTATCCTCAAGAGAGTGATATCATTCACGGTCACCTGGTTGAAATGGGGCGATTTTATTAAGGGGACATTCAGAGGTGCCCCGTCCTGCTCTGCTGAACAGAAATGTTCCCCGCTGTTAGCCACGCAGTGGGGAGGGGGAGGGGTGAAGTGATCATCCCCGATAATTGGGTGGGGGGGTAGGGGGGGTTAGTTGGGTTTGTGCTGCATGTTAACCCTGAAACCACAGCCCCTCCTTTTACATTGCAAACCCATTTTAAATGGCCAACCCAATGGGTGCTTGGTATGGGAAATGAAGGCGCTACTGTTTGAAACCATTCCCAGATGTTAAGAAGGTTAAAAAAGCCAAAAGACTGTGGCTTACCATGGCTGCCTGCAAGCCGAAATCTGTTGCCTGGCACTGCGTGAGTGATCTCTCACACCAAACCGGCAGGCCCTCAATATAAGAGGAAAAATGCAACCTTGTAACGAAAGAACATGTGCTGTGTAATGTGAACAGCAAAATTTAACGTGAAAGAGTGTACCCATTGTTCTCTAAAATGTGTCTTTTTTAACCACCTCTCCCTTCTCCTCCACCAGCTGCAAATGTTTCTCCTTCGCAGAGGCTAGCGAAGATTAGAAGGAGAAAACGGCGGACTCGGGATGATATGTTCACGGAGCTCCAGATGTCCTCCCACGCTGAAAGAGCACAGCAGAATGTGTGGAGGCAGTCAATGTCAGACTACAGAAAAGCACAGTATGAACGAGAGGAACGGTGGCGGACTGAATCGCGGGATGAACAGAGCAAGTAGGGGGCTGAAGATGATAGGTGGTGTCAGCTTGCAGACAGAAGGCAAGAGTCGATGCTCCGGCTGCTGGAGCATCAAACTGATATGCTCCAGCGTATGGTTGAGCTGCAGGAAAGGCAGCAGGAGCAGAGACCGCCGCTACAGCCCCTGTGTAACCAACAGCCCTCCTCCCCAAGTTCCATAGCCTCCTCACCCAGACGCCCAAGAACACGGTGGGGGGGGCCTCCGGCCACCCAGTCACTCCACCCCAGATGATTGCCCGAGCATCAGAAGGCTGGCCTTCAATAAGAGTTAAAGTTTTAAACTGCAGTGTGTCCTTTTCCTTCCCTCGCTATCGCCACTCGCTTCTCAACTGTGAGGGCTGCTCTCATCCTGGTATTCTGGCGCTTCAGGGCAGGGGAAAGCAAGTCACAAAGTTCCATGAAAGTGCCCTTACGCATGCGAAAGTTTCGCAGCCACTGGGAATCGTCCCACACCTGCAGCACGATGCGGTCCCACCAGTCTGTGCTTGTTTTCCGGGGCCAGAATCGGCGTTCCACGGCATCAACCTGCCCCAGTAACACCATGATTTGCACATTGCTGGGGCCTGTGCCTTGTGAGAGGTCTATGTCCATGTC
>NW_020701756.1:0-1001 GCF_002925995.2 Terrapene triunguis | reverse complement strand
TATGGTCCCGGTGTTTGCTGGCATGCAGACAACATCCATTCCTTATCTCTCTTTGTTATCCTCAGGAGAGTGATATCATTCACGGTCACCTGGTTAAAATGGGGCAATTTTATTAAGGGGACATTCAGAGGTGCCCCTTCCTGGTCTGCTGAACAGAAATATTCCCCGCTGTTAGCCACGCGGTGGGGGGAGGGGTGAAGTGATCATCCCAGAGAATTGGGTGTGTAGGGGAGGGTTATTAGTTGGGTTTGTGCTGCACGTTAACCCTGAAACCGCAGCCCCTCCTTTTACATTGCAAACCCATTTTAAATGGCCAACCCAACGGGTGCTTGGTATGGTTAATGATAGCAGTACTCTTTGAAACCATCCCCACATGTTAAGAAGGTTAAAAAAGCCAAAAGATTGTGTCTTACCATGGCTGCCTGCAAGCTGAAATCTGTGACCTGGCACTGCGTGAGTGATCTCTCACACCAAACAGGCAGGCCCTCAATATAAGAGGAAAAATGCGACCTTGTAACGAAAGCACATCTGCTGTGTAGTGTGAACAGCAAAATGTAACGTGAAAGAGTGTACACATTGTTCTCTAAAATGTATCTTTTTTAACCACCTCTCCCTTCTCATCCACCAGCTGCAAATCGTTCTCCTTCACAGAGGCTCGTGAATATTCGAAAAAGGAAGCGAAGGACGCGTGATGAAATGTTTACAGAACTACAGACTGCCTCCCACGCTGACAGAGCACAGCAGAATGCGTGGAGGCAGTCAATGACTGATTACCGAAAAGCCCAATATGAGCGAGAGGAGAGGTGGCGGGCTGAATCGCGGGCTGAGGAGGAGAGGTGGCGGGCTGAATCATGGGAGGAACAGAGGAAGTTGCGGGCTGAAGATGAGAGGTGGCGTCAGCTTGCACACAGAAAGCAAGAGTCCATGCTCCGGCTGCTGGAGCATCAAACTGATATGCTACAGCGTATGGTTGAGCTGCAGGAAAGGCAGCAGGAGCACAG
>NW_020701755.1:0-1269 GCF_002925995.2 Terrapene triunguis | reverse complement strand
TATGGTCCCGGTGTTTGCTGGCATGCAGACAACATCCATTCCTTATCGCTCTTTGTTATCCTCAGGAGAGTGATATCATTCACGGTCACCTGGTTGAAATGGGGCAATTTTATTAAGGGGACATTCAGAGGTGCCCGTTCCTGCTCTGCTGAACAGAAATATTCCCCGCTGTTAGCCATGCGGTGGGGGGGAGGGGTGAAGTGATCATCCCAGAGAATTGGGTGTGTGTGTGGGGGGGGGGCTAGTTGGGTTTGTGATGCATGTTAACCCGGAAACCGCAGCCCCTCCTTTTACATTGCAAACCCATTTTAAATGGCCAACCCAACGGGTGCTTGGTATGGGAAATGAGGGCGCTACTGTTTGAAACCATTCCCACATGTTAAGAAGGTTAAAAAAGCCAAAAGACTGTGTCTTACCATGGCTGCCTGCAAGCTGAAATCTGTGGCCTGGCACTGCGTGAGTGATCTCTCACACCAAACCGGCAGGCCCTCAATATAAGAGGAAAAATGTGACCTTGTAAAGAAAGCACATGTGCTGTGTAATGTGAACAGCAAAATTTAACGTGAAAGAGTGTACCCATTGTTCTCTAAAATGTGTCTTTTTAACCACCTCTCCCTTCTCCTCCACCAGCTGCAAATGTTTCTCCTTCACAGAGGCTAGTGAAGATTAGAAAGAGAAAACGTAGGACGCGTGATGACATGTTCACAGAGCTACAGATGTCCTCCCACGCTGACAGAGCACAGCAGAATGTGTGGAGGCAATCAATGACAGAAAAGCACAATATGAATGAGAGGAGAGGTGGCGTGCTGAATCGCGGGATGAACAGAGCAAGTTGCGGGCTGAAGATGATAGGTGGCGTCAGCTTGCAGACAGAAGGCAAGAGTCGATGCTCCGGTTGCTGGAGCATCAAACTGATATGCTCCAGCGTATGGTTGAGCTGCAGGAAAGGCAGCAGGAGCAGAGACCACCGCTACAGCCCCTGTGTAACCAACAGCCCTCCTCCCCAAGTTCCATAGCCTCCTCACCCAGATGCCCAAGAACACGGTGGGGGGGCCTCCGGCCACCCAGTCACTCCACCCCAGATGATTGCCCTAGCATCAGAAGGCTGGCCTTCAATAAGAGTTAAAGTTTTAAACTGCAGTGTGTCCTTTTCCTTCCCTCCTCCCCCACCCATCCCGGGCTACCTTTGCAATTATCCCCCTAGTTGTGTGATGAATTAATAAAGAATGCATGAATGTGAAGTAACAATGACTTTATTGCCTCTGCAAG
>NW_020701754.1:0-2421 GCF_002925995.2 Terrapene triunguis | reverse complement strand
GATAATAGAACTGTCTTTTACAAACAATTGAAGATTTGGTAAATATCGTGATGTATCCATTTCTCTCTCTGACTTTTCTTGGGCCTGAATAGCTTAATTTATGTTGTGATTTTAGCAAGTGAAAATAATTGACTCAGAGAGAGTTACCCATCTTCATCCTTCTCACAGAAAATCATCTCGATTTGAAACCTCCAAATCGCAGGATCAAACTGTGCCATTAGAGCATGGGGGGAAGGGGAGAAAAGAGAGTACAGCTGCAGACACCGGGCCTCTGCAGCTGACTACCTTTGTCGGGCAGTTTGAAGGGGCTGTGAATAGAGCTGTGTGAATAATCACTGTTTCAGTTCACTGGCAGATCAAAATATATATATATATCCTTTCAGGTTGGCCCAAAACTAACTTAATCTAGGATCTTAATCTATGTAGTTTAACACAGAGAAGGCTAAGGGGTAACTCAACTACAGTCTATAGGTACCTACCTGGGGGGGGGGGATATTTGATAATGGGCTCTTCAATCTAGCAGAGGAAGGTGTAATCTGTTCCAATAGCTGGAAGTTGAAGCTAGACAAATTCAGACTGGAAATAAAGCCTAAATGTTTAACAGTGAGAGTAATTACCATTGGAACAATTTACCAAGGGTCTTAATGGATTCTCTGTCACTAACAATTTTTAAATCAAGATTGGCTGTTTTTCTAACAGATCTGATCTAGGAATTATTTGGGGGAAGCTCTATGGTGCGTGTTATACAGGAGGTCAGACTAGATGATCACAATGCCTTCTGGCCTTAAAATTCATTGAATCTATGATGACTAGTACTATTGGGGTAGGTGCCTGTGGTAATAATGTTTTTTGAGATAAAAGTTCAGCTTAGGGAAGACTATCCATGTGTGAAGTTGACCTACTTTAAAAGGAAAAAATATAGAAAACAAGGAGCCAGAGCCCACCTAAGTGTTTTACACCACTATTGTCTGGGTGAGCTGCCATCTCCATTCCAGTCTGAGATTTAGGAGACTAATCGATTTCCCTTTGTATTAAAGTAAAAGTATCTCTCTCTGCTGAGTTTACCCTACCATTTTCTCAGCTTCAGCAATAAAGATCTCTGAAGCACTCCCTTACTTAGGGGCTTGCATCACAGCTTTCAAAATGAACTAACGTAGGCTGAGGGAGTTGGCTGTAAAATGCTTTAGGAACCAATTTTACATTAGCTGTGGACTGACTTTTTAAAAATCATATAGCAAGGTCTGTTACCCACTGCAAGCAGGAAGTGCTTTGTATGGCATCAGGAGGTAGGGAGTACTTAAGGGAGCAAAGCTTCACGGTTCCAAATGACTTTTTCTTGTTCCACCCAGGTTCTTGGTTTGTCTTGCAAATCTCAAAAGGCACAACACTGACTTTTTAAGCCACACTTTATACATTTCTTTTAAGTGAAGAGTCCTGGAGTTCATTGTTGAAATCTCACCTTCAATAAATGAATGATGCTAGATTTAACCACGATGGGTGAAATTGTGGTACATATTTCTCAATGGCACCAAATGCAGTACAAACTCGGTCTACTGCTGGGCCCGGGACAGGTGCTTCTCTACACCCTGCTGTGTGGTACAGAGTAATGTTCCATACAGGAGCTTTATACAGGATGGCAGGAGGGAAGTGTGGGCAACCTACTGGAGTGAAAGAAATGAATCTCTATTCACAGCATGGGATCCATTGGCCCAAAAGACTGGCTGGGTGGATGACCTGTGTGCTGCCTGTGGATGAAAGTGATTCCATCCTCCTCGTACCTGTATAGGTCTTCTGCATAAAGCCTGAGTAGGGTTGCCAACTTTCTGATTGCAGAAAACCAAACACCTTGCCCCGCCCCTTCCCTGAGGCCCTGCCCCAGCCTTCTCTGATGCCCCACCCCCCTCACTCCATCCCCCCTGCTCCATCGCTCGCTCTTCCTGACCCTTGTTCACTTCCTCATTTTCACTGGCCTGGGGAAAAGGTTTGGGGTGCGGGAGAGGGTGCGGGCTCCAGGAGGGAGTTTGGGTTCCCAAACCAATGGGAGCTGCGGAGCCGGCACTTGGGGCAGGGGTAATGTGCGGAGCTCCCTGGCCACCCCTGCACCCAGGGGCCTCAGGGACATGCCGGCCGCTTCCAGGAGCTGTGTGGAGCCAGGCCCCGCAGCGTTGCTGACAGACTTTTAATGGCCTGGTCAGCAGCGCTGACCAGAGACACTAGGGTCCCTTTTTGACCGGGCGTTCCGGTCGAAAACCAGACACCTGGAAACCCTAAGCCTAAGTACTGCTGGGAGAGTGGGTTGTGAATTTCACCCAAAGGAAGTACAGTATAATTTGTTGCTTGTTTTTTTTTCTGTTGTAAATAGGTCTTAGATGAAGATAATAGAACTGTCTTTTACAAACAATTGAAGATTTGGTAAATATC
>NW_020701753.1:0-2666 GCF_002925995.2 Terrapene triunguis | reverse complement strand
CTGAGCAAGTGCAGAATGGTGGTGGAGTGTGCTTTTGGCCGTCTCAAGGGGAGATGGAGAAGCTTACTGACTCGCTGTGATCTCAGCGAAACCAATATCCCCATCGTTATTGCAGCTTGCTGTGTGCTCCACAATCTGTGTGAGAGCAAGGGGGAGACCTTTATGGCGGGGTGGGAGGTTGAGGCAAATAGCCTGGCTGCTGATTACGCCCAGCCAGACAGCCGGGCGATTAGAAGAGCCCAGCGGGACGCGCTGTGCATACGGGAGGCTTTGAAAGCCAGTTTCAAGGCTGAGCAGGGTACCCAGTGACTTTTAAGTTTGTGGACACAGAAGCAGAACTTGCCCCCGTTTCTTTACCCAGTTGCCGTCGACTATCCTCTCCAATTACATACCCCCTTCACCCACTTCCCAAAAAATAAAATCTGTTCTGTTTTGTTAATGGACACCATTGTCTTTATTACTGTTTTCGCGGGAATGCTTTAAACCTGGGACGCAGACTGTGGCGGGGGGCGGGTTTAGTGTTGTGATGCAAATGATGCTTCTAAACTCCAGGAATGACAGGCTCCGCGGTGGTGGACTGGTTGTTTCAACGGAGCCTGCCAGCCCTCCTGGCCGGGACTGCGTGTATGTGTCGGCTATGTGACTGTCTTGCAGGGGGAGGAGGGTTACAGATCCCCTGCTGCGCGGCTCTGTGATCCAGGGTAAGGACCGCTGCATAAGATCTGTAACTGCCCTCCCCCGCCACCAAGTCACAGAGCAACACCACCCCCCCCACCACACAGAACATGAAAACCACCTCCCAGACTGACCAGGATAACTAGTCAATGCACTGTATATGTGCCCTGCTGCTGCACCTGCCCCCTGCTAAAGGTGACTGTCCTGTCCAATGACCAAGCCCCTTCCCCCCCCTTCAGACAGACTCCCCTCCAAAAGAAGAGGATGGAAACAGAAATGAACAGAAACGTATTCTTTATTAACAACCGCACATGGAACGGGGGGGTGAAACTTGGACGGGGTCTTGTGTGAGGCGGGTAGGAAAGGACTTTTCAAATTTTGGGGAATGAGAGCCTTCTAGTGGTAGAGCAGTCCTTAGGGGTGGAGTGAAATTTTTCACGGCCCCTTCCACCCCTCCGTGTTTGGACTTTGGGTGAGGGGGGTATGGGACTTGGTGGCGGGGCAGAGCAGTTACAGAGAGACTGCAGCGGGGCTCTCTCCTCCTGCCTCCAGTCCTGCAGAACATCCACAAGGCGGCGGAGCGTGTCCGTTTGCTCCCTCATTAGTCCAAGCAGCGTTTGAGTAGCCTGCCTGTCCTCCTGTCGCCACCTCTCCTCCCGTTCAATGTTTGCCCGGTGCATTTGGGACAAGTTCTCCCTCCACTGTGTCTGCTGGGCTGCCTGTGCTCGGGAGCATCCCATTAGTTCAGCAAACATGTCTTCCCGTGTCCTCTTCTTCCTCCTCCTAATGTGCGCTAGCCTCTGGGCAGATGTGGCTGTGGGAATTGGAAAAAGGGAGTGAATTCCTGAGACAGAGCAATGTATCTGTGAACAGAGAACATAGTCTTTCTCTGTGAACAAGACCATGCAGAGCACCTATCACACGCGCACTGAGGACAAGGTCGAATTTTCGGCCCTCGCCTACAGTGCCTGCGGTCTTGCTGTGGCGAGCTGAGGAGCAGGGCAGGACACCGGACTTTGTCTAGATGGCAAACATGGTAAGCCGTAGACTTGTGGCCGCTTAAAACTTTAAGAGTGGCACTGGCCTCCTTTCACAATGCAAGTCTCTGCTGGCAGCAATCCTGCAAGCATGAACTCTGGCCCTGTCCCACCCCCTCGCGGCTGTAAACCGCGTGGCTGTAAACCGGCGGTTGCAGTTCTGTAAAGGGACGGGCAAGCAGTCCCAATACTAACTTTCCCCTACCTAATTCACAGCAGGGAGTCATGCCAGACATCACCCTCCTGAAGGTCTCTGCGAGCCAGAAGGAGCGCATGCTTCGTGACAGCCTGCAGAAACCGGGGCCATTTGCTGCGCTGCTCTGCAAGGCCATGATCCCAGAGTACCTGCTGGCGTTGTGGCAGGGAAACGTGTCCTACCACGGGGGGCCTAATAAGCTCTCCCTGCCCAGGAACCTGCTGATGAGGCTGGAAAAACACCTGCAGGAGGTGTATGAGGAGTTCTCCCCGGAGGATGTCGCCTCTATCCCCGGTTACATTGACCAGTTCTTGGCTTAGGTGCCCTTGGAGGGACAAATGACTGCAGGGTTTTGGGCACTATAATCATGAAGCGGACATTGTGCAATTTTTTGGAAATGGTTCGGACTATATATTGAGGCGCCCAAAGACAGACTAATCATGACACACTTTGCACTGATTCCCCTTTTGTTTGACTTTCCTGTTTACATGTTTTGAAGCACTTTACCCACTGTTAATATTTTCAATCTTCCTGTTTTGTTGCAAATAAATGTTTACATGTTTTAAAGCACTTTAGCTACTGTTAATATTTTAAATATGCCAGTTATGTTGTAAATAAATGTTTAGATATTTAAAACACTTACTGATTGATCCTTCCCCTGAATCTGTGTCTGGGGTAACGGCGGGGGACGGTTGGTAGGGGATCTCGGTCAGGGTGATGAAGAGCTCCTGGCTGTCGGGGAAATCAGCGGTGCCAGC